>NC_133210.1:232500-237500 GCF_958299795.1 Porites lutea
ATCATTTTATTTCCTGAGATCCATTCTACTCAATTTCAATTCCTTTGATCATTTTGGAGCGTCACGCGACACTTTTCAATTAATGAGAAGGCGCGCTTGTGTTCATCAACAAACAAATCAAAACATCGCCCCAGTGATCAAAAATTTTCAAAACACCGTTACAGAACTCTTCCAATGAAGACATGTATGACTGTCTTTACTCCTAAAATCCTTTGGCCCGGATTCCATCATTCGTATATAGTTCAGCGAAATACAAAGCATTTCTAGCTGATAAAAAAAGACAAGCACAAATAAACTATACTATAGTATACCATAGTATACTATAGACTATAATAGAAGTTTGGGACTAAAACATTACACAGATGTATTATGATTATTGTTCTCACAGTCGTCTTGTATATGCTGTTTCACTCTCATCAGACTCATCATCAAGTCGAGCTTGCTAGGCTCTTTCATGGAAAGTTTCTTCCATCATTTAATCTACACAGTTACAGTGAAATTCTCTTTCTGTCATTTCAATTTAGAGCCAGAGGAGATCATATATAAGCCCAGAACCCAGCGCAAAGAAACCAGCTCGGACTGAGCATTTACATAAAGTGAAGCTGAGGCTGTTTCAAGAAGAAATGTATGTTAGGAACTGCATCACTAAATGAAGGTTGGGTGCGTGGGATGTGCATAGACTTCACTGGTGCCTGACAAGGCTTCCAGGCATCCATCACACTGACAGGCAGTGGAAAGAGGGAGGGAAGAAGTAGGGACTAATGCAATGGCAATGGCACGTAAAATCCCGGCGATCAAGCAAAATACAGTACAATGTTACATAGACTACTCTAAAATTACACTAATGGCATAGGATGCGGATCTCAATGCCTAAATTCATAAAGTAAATCACGAAATAAGAAACGTGATTCCAAAACATACAGATTTAAACTCGTAACAAAATAAAATATACAAAAGAAAAATTATCAGAACGACTGAGCTGACGTAGAACGGGCTTAAAGAACACCAACGCGCCTCTTAAACGTGCCGTCAGAATATTACAGTCGACTCCCGATAACTCGAACCTTCAAGGGAAATCGAAAACAGTTCGAGTTATCGGGAGCTCGAAGAAAATAGCTGAGGGTAAAGTAAAAAACAGTTTTTACTGCACAGTGAACATTTTAATCACATTTAATTGTAGAAATGTCACGTGAAAATTAAAAGATACTTCTAGATTATAAATCAGAACGTAACGTAACAAAACATAGCCTAAATGGAGCATGCGTTTTACTATTTTGAGAAGTAAAGCTGCTTCACGTTAGCCTGTGACAATCAACATCAGCCTCCATTAGTAAACTATAATCCTACAACACGTCAATAGGAAATCCAAAATTCAATGTTTCGGACGCCAGTAGACGGCTTTTTTCCCGACTTTTTAAGGGCCCAAAACATGGTTCGAGTTATCGAGAGTAAAATTATATAGAAAATGCCCTGAGGGGAAACGAAAATTGGTTCGAGTTAGCGGGAGTTCGAGTTATTGAGGGTAAAATTGCAGTAAATGTATAACGGAAATCCAGGGGAAATCGGTTTTGGTTCGAGTTAGCACGAGGTTCGAGTTAGCGAGGGTTCGAGTTATCGGGAGTCGAATGTAATTTCTGACTAATTCGTTCCATGTCTCTCAATCGTCAGAAATTACATATTCTGACTCCACTGATTTATTTACCAAGGATGAAGATGAATTCCGTAAAAGTCCGTCGAGGTTTGTTTTTTCTTTCTCTTATTGTTCCCCCACATCTTTTTTGACATAGATAATTTCTCTTTCTGCAGCTTATTTGGCACAAGTCTATGTTCAGAAGGATTTGCTATTAAAAAAGCATTCACTAAAGTGATTTTTTGGAAAAAGCTCCACAAGTTTCTTTTGGAAAAAATTAAGGGAAATAACTACTTCGTTACCTTTCCTAAGTTGATCGGTCTTACTTCTATCAACTTTAATAGCGACATAACCAGCATGAAAAACAATGTTTCCATACTAAATTTGGACAACTTTATCACTTTTGAAAAACCCGCAAACGCCAAAAGAAAAATAAGCATTTCTCTATTCAAGGAGGTTATCCAAATTCGAAGCTTTCATAAGCTTTCTTAACATATCAGGTGAAACAGGGTTTTGTTTATTTAACAAACTAGTTCCAGTTAACCGCTTGACGGCATTACGTACAGCTCAGGGGGGTAGGGCTATCAGTTGGCGGAGGAATGCCAGCCAATTTATGCGCTCATTAGATTCCATAAATGGCTGAGTCCACAGCAGAATGAGAACGAGTTGCGTCCAACAAGTACTGGAGGTATAGGGCAACATGTTCTGTATACAGAATGGTCGTAAAAATCAATTATCTTGCTGCAAAAAACCCGCTTTAGAATTCTGTTGTCGAGGCACCCAGAAAATATGCAGTTGAATTTGACCGCCGGAAGACCAGAAGGAACACTTTCAAAGCTATATCCTGTAGAGCAAACTGAATCCCATCCAGCTCCCTCCAAGTGGAAGACTTGCAACACTCGTCAATGGACCAATTTCGGTGACAAACCAGACTACAATCATGGACAAAACTCTTGGGACACTTTTGCATTTTTGGGTCGTTTTCCAATCCACACAGGTCCAACCCCTCCCCTCACCCCACAAACGATGTTGGATGCGTGTATCCAGAATTTTTTCCGAGTTTCAACCCTGTATAGAGTGGGGGAGGGAGAACTGCAAGAAAATTTCGAAAAGGATGCACTGTTTTAACAGGGAACCGTGATCTCGGGTAGCTGTTCGTCAGCAGCGTCAGCGCTAGATCTTTTGATTCCCTCAGTGGAATCGGCCACTTGCTTTGAGAATTACTCCAATAACGCCTTTGTTATTTTCAGTCAAAGAAGCAGAGATGAAATCCTGTACCTCTTTTTACAACCGACACGGTGAAACTATTAAATCGACTAGAGAAAGGGGAAATCGAAAACGAAAACTATCAGAACGACTTAGCTGACGTAGAATGGCACAAATCCTGCGCAAAAATCATAAATAGTCTGATACTTTCCCAGGAACACCAGCGCACCTCCCTAAACCGTACCGTCAGAATATTGATTTCTGACTAATTAGTTCCCATGTCTCTCAACCACTAACATAGTTAAAGTGTCGTTTGATGAAAGTCAGTCTGACAGTTGGTAAGTTGGTCAGAAAGTTGATCAGCCAGACAACTGGTCATCAGTTTGGCAACTGATCAGCAGCCGGGCTGCTGAAAAGACAATCGGTCGCACAAACAGACATTTTCTTTATTTTTTGCCAATCAGCCTAGGGCTGTTGGTGAAAAGATCAGGCATTCCAGACAATTGAGGTAGTACTTATGTCCTTACACAAGGTAACATTAATTTGAAATGTCTTTTTTCATTAATTTTATTTCAGAGATAAACAGACTGAAACTCTAAGCGAAATGGAAAAACGGCTTGTTTCAAGCACAAGGAAATTAGACAGGCTGCAACAACAAGTAAGCAACCAAGAGAAGAACTCAGTAGATTACTGTGTGAATTTACTAGACAAGACGAAGTGACTATTTTTTGTTGCAATAAATAGGGAACGCTTGTCTGGTTCTTCAATATTAAAAGGTGCAGGCTCATTTTGTCCTCTTTTTTTTTTTTTTTTTTTTCATTTCTCCAATGTTTAGAACATGAACATGTCTCGAGACAATCGAGTTGAACTGTTTGAAAAGATCGAATATTTAACGTTAATGGTAAGAAGCTTGCCTGCAATACAATGTGTTTGAATTCATTTCATTGAAGAGCTGTTAAACTGTTCGTTATACAGACTGATGTGAGAAAACAGGGTTGATATAATGATGTCATGCCACATCCTATTTCGAAGGATTAAAGAGCTTCCAAAGATGACTTGGTTCGGAACTCACACCTCTGTACACATCAACTAAAAGACGTCTAAACAACTTATGAATTGATGACTGTAACTCTGATCACCATGAATGTTCTCCTTGTAATATCAATGCTTTGTGAAAAAGAGTGGTCATGAGAATATAAGACATGTTAACACAAGATGAATTTGTTTGATATTTTTTTAAAACTTCTCCCCACTTCTTCCATAGGGAATGAATAGGAGCAACAAATGAGATTTAAAATTTTGATCTTCGGGTTTAAAGGGTTAACGTGATACCAGCCTCAGAGGAAGCTTTGAACCAGGGAATGTCGGGGAGCTCTTTTGACCAATATGCCTACAAGGAGGACCCAGGGTCACACCTCTCTATATTTATACGGAAACTGACTAAACTGTTATTTTTACTCTTCTAGGTAGAAAAAGGCAATTCTCTCCGCAAAGAGAACGCAAATTTGAAGGAAAGACTGAGAAGTCTGGAGAGTTTTGTGAAGGTGAGTTGTGAATTGCAATAACAAACAATTTAGTGTTGTAAAACCTGGTTATAAATAAAAATTTTTTTGATAAATTGTCATATTGAGTGAAATTTACATGCATTATTCCCCAATGTTGGTGACCATGCTGTAAATTTTTGCTCATAATTTTGACGGTTAATAAATCAACCAAGTCATTTTAAGAAGGAATATGATTATTCGAGGTGTTTTCCCTGCTATTTCTGCACGAAACGTATCAGAGATAGCAAAAAAATGATGTTTTATTTTAATGTCAGAGTAGTTGTGTACAAACGTTGCTAATAACGAGTAAAAAAACTTGGTCTAACGGTGCTTTACACTGTATTGATATGACCTCTCCCTCCATTGAAGAGGTCCAACTAGTGAGTATTGTTCTGGTCGCAGGTCGACCCTTTGCAGACCTATGCTCTATCAACTGATCCCACCCTTCAGCAGCCGAGGTGATTAAGAAGTACCAAATTGACCTGTTACTCAGTTCATTATTTGACCCTTGTAGGAGCTGGAAGACGAAAGCAGGGCCTCCTGTGAAAAGGCCCTTGCTTTAGAGAGCCAGTTAAGTGTTTTGGAAAATATGGAAGAGAAAATAGGTGAGTAACTTTAGG
>NC_133210.1:242500-245000 GCF_958299795.1 Porites lutea
CATTAGAGTCTCAAACAGTTACTTTCTAGCTATTCGCCTTTCACCTGAGCAAGTTTAAAAATTTCGTAATAAAATAGTTCTACTTTCACAATCACCTGCCAACATTCAACCGGACATTGACTAGTTGTTGGTGAGATTCATCAAGAGAACAATTGGGCAGGCACGGATCCACACCGGTTTCCACCGTTTTGCCTAAACCGGTCGGATGTTTCAAAATAAATATATATTAAATTATAAAAAAAAAAAGCTTTCGAAGTTGAAGTAATGTTGGACTTGCCCCGATTTGCAAGAGAATAAAACTGGCTAATATCCAGAAACTCAGGAAGGAGACTTTAGGCCGGAGTTAAAATCCATAAAAATCCCGGGAACTTAAGAACGTCAACTTGCTCTTGTTAAAATGTGCTGTTTATTTATTTGTTTATTTAATTTTTTTAATTGGTTTATTTACCAAGGATGAAGACCATCCAAGTCCGTCGAGGTTTGTTTTTTTTTTTCTCTTATTGTTCTTCCACATCTTTTTTGACATAGATTATTTTTCTTTCTGCAGCCCATTTGGCACAAGTCTATGTTCAGATGGTTGAATATGCTATAAGAAAAGCATTCACTAAAGTTATTTATTTTTTTGGAAAAAGGTCCAAAAGTTTCTTTTGGAAAAAATAAAGGGAAAGTTACATTCCTTTTGAACCCAAAGAACAACTGAGTACATTGATAAAGAATTCAAAATGACAGAAAACCGCAAAACAAGTAAACTATTAGTAGCGGTGTCTCAATCTACTCACTCCCAGGTCATAATAGGTGAAAGCACCCTAAAGGGTTATGTCTTGGCGAGTTATGCGTTTTGGAGACCGGGCAACACTTGATCCATGTTTGAGTATCGGGGTCCTGTTTAGGGTTTGATAACCTACCCATGTTGAGGAAAAATAGCCTTAAATACCTTATGCGTGTCGAAAGGATATCGGCCTCTAAATTTGAAACACTTTAAAGGACAACATTTACACGAAAATGACCTAATCTTGACTAACGACCTGCTTACTAAATACCGATAAATGTCTTTGATTTCAGACTGCTAAATACTCAACAACAATCTTACAGCTATTTGCTATCTAGAACGGGTCCAGACTCTGATTAGCAGTGACTGACAGACTCACTTGAAATTATGTCCTCGTTCAGCATAGTGGAGAAAGAAAACCCCTTGCAGCCGCACGACCCGTACAGGCCATGTTTGGGGGGTACCCCTTCCCCTGGGTTACTCAAGTCAAAGAATAAATTAGGTATCCTCACCTATCTTTTCTCATAATACGAACAACAGAAATATGCCAAGTGATTCTCTCAACAAGGAGTAAAGCATTTCGAGTTTTTGGTAGTTTATCTCACTACACACAAGTTAAACTTTCCAGTTGTATTCCATTTACATCCTTGTTATCAGAAGCCAAAGGCCCGCACTTAGATTTTGTCATGTTTTTAATGCATTCAATTGATTTTCTTCTTTAGGGAAAGAAAATCCAAAGGGCAAATGCCCAAGTCAGTATGGGCAGTACAAAAAAGAAAGTTGGTGCAAAGCGTGCAGGTATGGTAGATTACTTTAAGATTTTATGGTCAGTTTTACTACCATGAAGTCGTTTTTATTTGTGAAACCCGTGTATATCCTTCAAGCTCCATTTACACGTCCAAAAAAATCACTTGACTTTTAAGATTTGCTCATATAACTTGAATATAAACTTAGGCTGCCTTTTTTTCTGGTCACTTTTCCTTACATTTATTCGCGTGACCAAGGGCAAACTCGCAAAATGCAGGTAGTATTAGGAAGCTTATCCTCAAGCAAACAATTCCAAGTACTAAGCATGTCGCCAGTACAATGGCTGCCTGTTGCTACCTGCTGGTCAGTCTATTTCATTACTTGAGTGAAATTTTTGAAATTAAGTTGTTGTATGATTGTTCTGCTTTTATAAAGGCCTCGGTGGATAAACACCCTCCTCGATCTGCAGAATTCTTCATATCCTACGAAAGCCGAATTCAATAATTGTTTTATTATTCATTCAAAATAATATTATTTCTAAGTTTAAAAACAAGCTAAATCATGAGAAACCTCAGTCGATGTAAGTTCGTATCGATAATGCATCTTTATCGCGAAGTTTAGGAGATTAAGGGCTGCTCAGGTCTGCAAACATACTCTAAATAGCAGATATTGTCCGTCAAATTATCTTCTTGCTGTTCTTGCGATGTTTTAGGCAGTATTTCGCCGTGAAACGAGTAAAATGTTCCGCGATAGTTCCGCCATTTTGTTTTTACTGCCGGAACAATTCAATCTCGTCCCCATGTTTTCTAGGTCAAAGGTTCAATAACCTGCAAAAGGCTGCACTTTTGACGTCATCGGTTCAATATGACAAGATTCTTTCCAAATTTGGTCAACAGCAGCTGGTTATGGTTAATTATGCGTGTGGTTTTAACCAATCAGAAACGGGGAAATATTTTAAATTAATAATAATGTTTGTTATCCAAT
>NC_133210.1:250000-260000 GCF_958299795.1 Porites lutea
CTGAAGGGGTGCGGGACATGCTAAGCCTTCTGGAAGATCCGTGTGTCCTTTTTTTAACCCATTTTTTGATTTGGTGTTGCCCTCACGAGCAGCCCCAAATAAATATATTTGAAATGACCCACAACATATACGTGTTTACTCACACCACGCAAAGAATAGAAATTTTGGTAAGAGGCATTTACAATTACGAATATTTCTGCCAGTCAAATCCTTGAATTCAAATACTCTGCGAGAAAATAGATTTGATTGTGGGTAGGTTTGGGCAAAACACTACTTTCGATTAATCCATCGTATCGACAGGACATAAGATAGAAACAAAAAAAAATGAGTGCACCAATAAGACAACTGCAGACTGGGTTATAATGGATTATTGACAGCGGCAAATACATTTGACTTGGTACTTCGCTTAGTCCAAACATAAATATATCCTCTATGTAAAGTATTCCCCACTGCAGATTTGCGGTGATGATCTTTTGGACCTATAGACCAAGGGGGCTACTATGCTGACAACAAATAACTAAAAATGAGTGTCTTAATAAGAGATTAACCATGTTCAAAGTTTATTGATGGAGTTTGCTATTCCATGAATGGTGACACGATTTTGCCTTTTATACTTTATAAAATTATAATTCTCTATCATTAATAATTTATGATATTGATATAACTTGTTATTGACATACCTCATGAACTTCGAGAAAATTGATATGAACTGATGTTTTAGTTTAAACCTCGCAGTGAGACTCATACATCAACTGTTTGAAATACTTGTTGAGCAATATTTTAATAGGCATCCAAGTATATGTCTGACAGTGTGGCAATCATGTAGTGTCCTTCTGCTGTTACCGCAATTCATGAGCCTCATAACTGACGTTGTATATGCAAGGTAGAATGTAACACATTGGTAACGACGCATTAAACGGAGTAACGCAAAAGTGACGCAGAAGTAGTGTGTTGACTTTATAGAGAGTATCAGATTAGTATAGTGTATCCTCTCAGCTTTTGAACAACACCGATCAAAGATCAGGGCCTTATTTTTGAATAACAGAAAAACGAGGACGAGAGCGTAGATAAGGAAAAATTTAGAAAACAAGTAAACAATTGTGCAAACTACTTAAAAATATATCGTAATTACAATGATGTTCTTCTAAAAGTAGAGCCCAGAACTGAAATGATTTTCAAAAGATCAATACATAAGGCACCCTCTTTGACAGTAAAGGAGATTTCAATTGATCATGGTGTAGTTTCAGATAGCAATTATTTGAGATTTAGTGTCTGTAGTTTTCGCAGATTCTCATATTATGTATAACTCGTTCGGCTTTTCCCTCTTTATGAGCGGCTGAGTCCTCGCCTCATTTGCTGACATGGAATCATTCACGTTTTTGTACGTGTTTTTTAACGCCCTTCACGTTCCATCACTGGAGTGTTCTTTACTTAGCTCAATCTGGAGCAAGTCTAGGGAACGCTGCACCTATCAAAACAACACCAGCATTATGACAATTGACATCTATGTGTTAAGGGATAGACGTTGAAAAGAAAAGCTAAGGAAGATATAATTGTCCAGGGCAAAATCTACTCAACTATACAGTCATACCAGTTGATGCCTATCGGCAGAGTGCCCAATACAAGGACTAGAGCGTAGTATAATCAAGGTTATCTGGTGTCAACGATCCGACTTGGCATTTTCATTACTACTTAGTTTCGGTAGGGTATGTGCGGCACTCCTCAGATAAAATTAGCCCTAACCTTAACTATACAGTTACATTAGTTTAGGACACCCTGAGAGCAAGTGGCGGTTTGAAGATGCCTGGGTGCCTAAAAGTACTATAAGCTTTGGGATGAAACGTTGAAAAAATGTTTTTGATGGCTTGCAGCGTAAACGCAGAGCAGATGGACAAGCCGCTCTGAATGAATAACAGAACTAAATTGCCAGTTTTACGCCAGTAAATTGTTAAGCAACAACAAATCTTTGTTGGCTTATTAATTAGACGTGTCCCGTCAGATCAGTGATTTGTTCTCTTTTTAGCAAAAAGTCTCGTACAAAGCATATTTCAGTTTCAAAATGACAAACTTGTTTGTCATTCAAGATTTTACTAAGTAGGAAAGACTTCTTCACCATTTCTTTACTTGTAAAACAACAACAACAACAACAACAAAAAGCATTTGGCATGACGGTCACGAGTATACCTGGTCGGTCGGTACGCGTGCGCCAGCTTATGCATAAGAATTATTCTGTCACGCTGCTCTTCTCGACTGAAAAATGCATGAATGGGCTTAACGAATTCCGGAACAAATACCTGATTCATAAGTTGAATTGATGATGTGAGCACGTCTCGCCATCTGAAAGAAAAAGAGAAAAAAAATAAAGAAAAACTTCTGAGGTCTCTAACTTCCTTAACACACCTTTACTAAATAATATCAATTAATACTAAACAGCGAGGTACAGACCGACGCGAGCAACAGTTTTTCGTTGTCAGTTCACGTTGCAACCTTTCTTTCTTCGGCCTCCCTCTTTATCAGGAAACGTGTAGCATCACGAAACAATATTTCTTGAAACTTTCCTCGCCGATTATAAAGTAGTAATTAAAAAAGGAAGACCTTGAAAACTATCTTAATGTACTAGTTATCCCGGCGAGCTGGAAGGAGGGGGGTCATGTCTGATACCTTCTCATCTCCATTTCTTGCGTCTTTTTCTGTTCTTGAAGCAGACTGGACCACTGAGAAGCATCCGCTGGAAGGTCTCTACAGTAAAATCATTAAACATACAGGCTAAGATTATAAATCATAAGAACTGATCCATGGCGTTCGTTAACTTTAAGCGTAGTGAAGCCAATAATAAAAATATTTTTTTGGAAGGGTGTTTTCCCAGTCGTTCAAAAGGTGGATAACGCTATCCGCAGGATAAATCTCTATGCACTAGATAACGCAATTGCTTTTCCTAAAACTTATCCACTGGATAGTGGATTTATTCAGTGGATAGTGCTATCCATCTTTTGAACAACCGGGGCCAGCACTCTGTTTACTCCAGCCGGTGTGTACTTACTTGATAGTTCCGTCCCAGTGTATACCAGTGTAAGTTGCTTGCTCAAGCAGGAGAAGTCTGTACACCAGAAATACGTTAACAACCAGTAATACCCCAAGCCTAAAGACACAAAGTGTAAAGACTAAGCACATGACACTACTCAGTACCGTGTCCAATATCCATTTTATCTTTTTCAGACACAATGTTACTTGAAATCTCCCTGGTCTGATGTAGACATGGTTGTGCAGTAAAAAACAGGCAAAATTTCGCAAAATAATATTCGAAATACAAGGCGGATCAGAGGGGGACAAACTAAGTAAACAATTGATGTGCGTTAAACACTCATTTAGCTACTTCTTTTCAAATAATATAATGAAAAACTTACAGAAATGTTATGCATAATGCCAGGGGGTTTTTCGCCCGAACTCGTGGCACATGAGATCTATGGAGAAGGAAAGAAATTATCAATGTTTGCTGCCTTTCTGACTACATAAATACTACTGGTTTATTAGTGGGTAACACTCCACAAATCCCTGGAATTATGGTTTTACTGTATTTATCAAAAATAGGCACTCAATAAAGTAAGAAATCCTTTTGAACTGGGTATAGGTATAAAGACCCAGGGCACCACCGAGCGACACAATACTGCTGCTGCTGCCGCTGCTACTACTGCTACTGCAGGGGACAGTTACCCGGTAATGAACTAGCATGTCATCATCAAACGAAATTTCATTTCCTTTGTTACTTTTTCATTCTTGACCTACTATAAGGAGTAAAACAGTAAATGCAAAATTTTCAGTAGATACCGTACAACGTACAACCTCTCCTGGATGATTTTTCAGTAGGTGTCTCATATATATGCGATACATCAGGTTCTGTTTACTGTAGTTAGTTCACTGACCTCATTCCCATGACACTTGATATTACTCCTTTTAGCGACAATCTTTGAAGTAGGCTTGTTTTAACATCTACAAAAATGGCATTATATAGAAGAAAAACTCTTTTAAAAAAATGGACACAGCTAGCTAACGTTTTGAAGGAAACGCAGTTTTTGCAGCAAGACAGAAAAACGAAAAACGAAATTTCAACACTTATTATAGCCCAGCACCACAAAGATAGAAATACTAAGCTATATGGGTAACGTAGCACTATTGTAAACGACCAGAACGATTCTTTTACTCTCAGCCTTCATATATTTTACAGAAAAAAGCACTTCGAATCATATTCAACCCCACTGTTTAGATTATTAGCAATTATGAAGTTCTCTGATCTTGTTACATTTCACATTGCACTTTTTATGCATAAATTTCATAACAAGTTATTTCCTTCCTATTTTGATACCTTTTTTAATTCAGTGTTGAATATTCAAAACTACAATACACGAAGTGCAGCAAATCAATTTCGATCAAATCAAACTATGGAATATTTAATATTCGCTTTCAAGGACCAAAGGCATCGAGCTCCCTTGGGAAAGATATAAAGTCAACCCCTTTTAGTAAATTAAAAAAATATATTAAAAAAAGACTTGGTGTGCCAATATTAATGTCACCTTGGTTTCTGATTTCCCTAGAGTAATGCGCTTCTTCCCACTTTTTTCTATGATTTATTTGCTGCTTTAAGTTTGATTTTTCGTTTATTGTATTCAGGATTTCATTCCTAGTATAACTGCTTTTCTCCCTCTTGCTTGTAACATTTGTTTGATTTATTTCTTTTTTCAGTTAGATATGAGTGCATGTTTGTGTTGTATTTGTATGTGTGGTCATTCTGACCCTAATATTGTAATTGATTCTATGTAATTTGGCTTCCTAGACTCGTTAACTCTCTAGATGAGTTATTTCAGGAAGCAAACAACCCTTTTAGCTTGAATTTTTATTTCATGTAAATTTAATTTTTCTTAAGTATAAGGGGTCAATAAAAGTTGTTGGTTTAACGCACCTATCGATGCTTCATTAGTTGGTTCCATGGCTTCATTATTTTTAAGACTACGATTCCTCTTGTGTCTTCTTGTTGGTGACGTTTTTCTTTTCTGTATCCACTGACCCTCTGTGGTTTCTCTTCTCAGACTTTCCGCTAAAACGAAACGGGAATGACTTAACATTCACAATATATAGTTAAGATGAGAACAAGAGGAATGCTTCGAGGACTTACTCAGGACATACCTAGGAACTGGAAATAATCTGCAATACCTTCCACTGCATTCTTCTCTATCATATCTTAAAAAACACAAAATAACACATATCACATATTATTTGGATAACTACAACTGATATCTTTCTAACACAGAACTTAACATCCAGTCACGACTGCCTCATCAACCGCGTTAACCTTCAAGTTTCAGTATTTTACTTTAATAAAGGAGAGACAACCACTACAAGCGAGTGGAATAAAAAACTTACTTCGATAACATGGCCCGCTCAATTAGGACACTTTGTATGGTCCCATTTGCGTCTGTAATAACGTGGTTTTTTGATAATGTACTCCATTCACAAACAAAATATCACCTTTTTGTGTTACCCTTGCTTGCTCTCCTAAGTAACTTTGTTGAAAATGAAATATTGTGCATGGGAAGCCCGGCTCTGCTCAGTCTGTTCAGTGTAATTATCAATTGAAAACAAAGTTCAGACAAAACTTACTTCTCACGAATCCCCAAACTGACTTATGATACTTGACTTCAGCCGTTACTCTACAAGTACAAACAAGGTTGCAGACAAAGAACTGATCTACATCACTCTGAAACAATTCTCATAGTTCTAAGCTGGGGAACATCTCATTCAATTAATGCTTATCATCAAAATTTTGCGCAAAATCGAACAGCGTTTTAGTTTTAGATCCTAGTTTGGGCTTTTGACTCGTGTGCGCCTTTACCTGTTACCTTACCTAATTCTCCTCCTGAAACATTTTTACAAGGCTGGTACTATGTTTCCCTTCTCTACAAAAATCAACTATTACTGTAAAATCAACTAGGTCAAATAATGAAGTATCTGTTTAACTCTCGACTATTATATCATATGGATATTCTTCGAAGATCTTTGAAACATGTTAAGGTTTCTAGAGAAAATCAAATTTTGACTCTTTTAACGGTGGTAAATCTACCACGTTTGTACAACCGCACCAATCGACACTACCAAGTATGTTTACAGTCTGATAGTAAAATGTAAAGCTAATTAATACCTTAATCTACTAGTGGTGACTGAAGCGCGTGTAATACAGTATCTACTGGTGATACTAAAACTGTCTCCATAAGGGATTCCTTCATTGTTCACCTAAAAAGAAAAATCCCAGTTGAATCTATGATCATGGTGCACGTAACAATGTATTTTCAAACAGAAATGAATACAAATCATTAATTTTATTCTAAAGCAACAATCAGCAGTACAGTCAGAAGACGACATTACTCGCCTCTGAAGAGTGTTTCAGCGTAAACGGAGATAGAGCGCTTGTAACCTCGAAACGATAAAGCGCAAACAACCGAAAACAGCAATTAACCGAAGGAAACCTATTTTTGGGACGTAGACACAAACGTTTCATAAGCAAACCCGCACAGCTTTTACTTGGTGGTAAGGGAAAATTGAGAAAGACAAAAGAATCGCCCTGTAACGTGAAAACAATTTCCTCAAGCAGCACTGATGTAAAAGAACTAAGCCCTCATTGACGCCAGCACAAAGCTGGCGGATAAATATCTACTTTCTCGAAGGGATGTTGCACAATCAAATGGGCAATAGTAAGAGTTTTACTAGCTGCATACCTCTGAATGAACCATGTAGATTTTGCCAGGAACACTTCCTTGAAAACAGTGCTTCCAAGAAAACAAAAGAAAAAGTAAGTTTATTAAAATATTACGACTAACTTGCATGATGACTAAGTATCGTTGCGTTATGTTACCTGTTTCTCGGTTGTAGCTGAGTGCTTTGGTCCAATAGCGTGATTAAGAGAGACCGTGTATCTGATGGTTCTTTTCTGACCATCTTCTGTCGTCATCCATGGATTAAACACCAGATCTACACGGGGATGCGGGAAGGAAAACAATGCGAAGAAAAGAGAGTCAGAAAATAAGCATGACCTGGGTTGTTTGTCAGGTTTTCTTTAAAACAAATAATTTCTCACCTTTTGTTTTCCTTGCCTTCTGTACTCTTTTGTAGAAATCAGACTCTGTAAAGAGGTACTCATAAAGGGTATCCACACTAACGGGAAACTCCTAACAATTAGAAAAATATTTAATTAACATAAACTTATCGCCGGCTGTAGTTCGATACAGGTGTGACCTGCACCTAGCACTTACTTAATTGGCCGACGTAAAAGAAGTTAAAAAACAACTCATTGGAGAAGTAAAACTACCTAATCAAAAATCACAATAGAGATCGCTGCGCTTGGCAATGCCGAAAAGACAGAACACAAAACAGATTTACTATGTACAGGAACCAAACAAATAACTTACAAGTAAGATGTGACTGATCACAAACCTGATTTACATACTCCTTGCTAAGGTGGTCATCACAAACACAAGTGACTGGAGCTACAGGAAGAAAAAAATACCATTAAAAGATACCATTAAAGTCTCTTATAATCATCTTCAGCATTATTAAGAAATATTCAATTTTGAGTTTCTAATTGAATGTTTACTTCTTCAAAAGATGTCAATTATAATCGGGTATACTAAAAAATAGAGAACAGAGGAAACACCATGCATAAAAGTAGTATAAAACGGTACGATAATAATTGAAAGGGCTCCATGCACCAAAAGAACGTTCTTTAACCCTAATTTAACGACATTTTGTGGTGCCAGTGAATAAAGGGTTTAAAATAAATGTACAACGTAAAGGAACAAATGCAAACTGTGTAAATACAGTTGCAGATGAGGCTCCCAAATAGGTTTTTTCGGGATTTGGAAATTCGCCTTATATGAAGTCACTATTAGGGACTACAGGAAAAGGTGGGCGAGATTCAGGATTGCAAATATGAATGGGAAGCTGGATATGGCAAAGTGGTATTAGGGAAACGCTGTTGACAATAGAACCGAAGAAAAAATCTCGTTTAAACTTAACGACGGGTAATCAACAGGGACCGCGGAGCAAGGTGAAAAGTGGGAGGGCTGACAATTGAAAATAATTTTTTCATATTGAAAATCGAAAAAAGGAATAAAATCATAGCATTTGATTTGTTTCTGTCGCGTGACTTTGCATACTTTATCCAGTATTTGTTGCTCTTTATAGGTCGGCATCAGTGAAGATACCGAAATTCTTCATACGATTTTCATTCCGTCCAGCAAATGTGTTTGCGATCTGAATCACGTCCAAGCTTTCCGTTAATTTCTCATGACAATTAATACTGTAAAGTTGCTGAATCGCTGCTGTTTCATGTTCGATCTCAGCCATGTCTTTCAGATTCAATGCAAGAAAAGACGCGATTAAAATTTTAGTATAGAAAATACTACACTGAAGTGATCTGAAAAATTTCTAACTATGGCCGTTCACTGTTCAAGTAATGTAATTCTTCTTGCCATCGAATATTTCATTGATTCGAAAGGAGAAAGACAAAATGTAAAACTTTTATCAACTCAAAACAACTACTCACCTTCGTTTGGCTTGAAAAAGCTAGTAAGTTTCTTCATTTCGCCTGATAAAACTGATAAAAAACTCTGCCGGAGCTGGAAGTACAAAACGCGCTGCCGAACGAAGAGAAGGGGTGGCCAAGGCATGGCGTTTGACAGGAGCCCATAACCCGGAGCGTCTAACTTCCATACTGCTCCTATGCAACGGCGTTTTCACAAGTAGGTTTATTTTTAGATAAGCCTTTCCCGTGAATTGCTTTCGAAAAGCCAATCACAAGCACGTGCATCATCAATAATAAACTTTTAACACGCAACCAGGACAACTCCTTCACATTGAAAAAAAAAGCGTGGCGGATGCACGTGAGGAATCTTGAGAGGATTCTTCTGACAGTACTTCAAGCGACAATTTCAGTATTTACAATGAAACTAGCAGTTCAGTGGAAGATCTGCAAAACGTAGAAGAGCCTGGGACGTCTACTTCATCGGCGATAACGCATAATACACGGAAAAAGGGAAATCGAAATCATCTTCGAAACAGCCGACTGTGAAAAGGTCCAAGCGACAACAGTCATTTTTCGCAGGAAAAGCTTATCTAAAAATAAACTCACTTGTAAAAACGCCGTTGCACGAATTTATGGCAGTTACACGCTCCAGGTTATGGGCTCCTGCGTTTGATCAAGGGGCAAGTCGGCCCCAGGGCACAATTACCGCGAAAAGCACAGGAGCCCCACAAAATGCCTGGCGTTTGAAATTAAAGAAAATACAGAGAATATAGCAGAATATAGACGGAAAAAAACTTGTTTCAAGTCGTTTTTTAATTTTAATTATTTTTCTTTTTAGCGCAAAAAGTGGGGGCGGGGACGCAAAAAAGTGGTGGGGCCGCGGCCCTACCAGCCCCTCCCCCTCCGCGGTCCCTGATCAATGCCAACATTTTCATTGTCCCAGTCACGTGATTATTCTGAAAGTGAGAAAGATGTTTATTCAGTCGGAAGTGACACAGAGGGCTCAGAAGAAAAAAAATTGTGTCCCTTTCTTGATCCCTTTTTTTCTGTCGCTGGTTATTCTATCATGCGGAATCTGAAACCTCAACGGAGCACTTTTTAGAACGGTCACTATTTTTGCAATCGGGATTTGTCAGTAATAACTGTCAGAATTACATTTTGTTCAGGATGATGAGATTGAAAACACTGCTGGGGAACCACTTAATTCAGACAGGTTGTCAATAACAAGCTAAGAAACATTCTCTCCGAAAAGGTACTTTTCCCAAGTAAAATTGATAATCACCAAGTGAGTCTTTTGTAGAAGTAGAACATGATACGTTTTTTGCATCAAATGGAAACTCGGACAAAATCCGAGCCCTGCTTGCTCGCCATCGAGTCTCCAGTAGCTTAGTGGTTAGAACATCCGGCTAGATCACGGAGGGTTGTCGGTTC
>NC_133210.1:265000-377500 GCF_958299795.1 Porites lutea
AAAGGAAAGAGAGTAATACTCACAAATGTTTCCCAGCCAAATATGTTAGCATAGAAACATAGCCAGTTTTGAGATACATAAAGTCGGCCATGAACTAAGATATCTCGCTGCAAAGCACATGAGTAATCTGTAAGAAATTGAGACATGAAAACATTGATAATAAAAATGTCAACCCAAGGCTACTGATCAAACATTAATAATATTATTGTTTTAAGTTATCTTTGGTACAGGTTCCCCAGAAAACTGTTGGCTGACTGTCAGACAACATTTGGCAGACAGTCACCCCACAATTGGCTGACAGCTGGCCAATATTCGGCCAACAGTCAGAAACAGACTTGTGTCAAATTTTTCACCAGCTGTGGACCAACAGAACTTTACGGGAGCTCTTGTTCACTGTTATCAAGGAGGGGACAGTTAAAACTAAAAACTGAAAAAGTCCATACTTTTACGTCTCATAAAAAATCAAACATGAGAAACAGTGTTTCATCACAAGATAATCAAACACTGAGAAAAGAATTGATGCACAGTGGAGTATTTTTGATAACTTTGAGGCGTTTGAATGTGTGATGTCAAAACACTATGTCAAGTGTTTCATATGACTTCTAACACAAGGTGATTTTAGAAGGAGAAATTAAAGCTGTCAAAAGGAGTACACTTTGGTCCAACCACTAATTAAACAATTAATTTCCTTTGCATTTTGTCTATGAATTATTGATTAGTTTGAGAAGTTAAATGGAAGAAGTAAATTGCTCTCCTCTCTTTGTGATGAACAGCCACCACTAAACTGCAGGCATTTCTTGATAAAAGTTACATTGGTATGTTGGCAATTTTAAAAAATAACTTTAAAACTGCTTTGTTTTAATATAATATATGGGCAATATATTACCCTGTTTATTTTTATCAAATTAACTAAAAAGGATACATTATTTGATTTAATACTTGCTTACAATGCATGTGCACACAATCAAATATAAAATTAACTCCCTCACCAACTATAAGTTGCTCAGTGTCAGGCAGATCTTTAAATAGTCTTCTGAAGTCTCCACACTTTGTCTTATAATTTGAAAAGATCTAAGGGAAAAAATAAAATGTTACGGGGAGATTTTAATGTGATTAATACAGCACAGTATTATACTTTAATATTATTACTTTTTTTGTTTTTACTTTTCTTTTGTTTACTCAGTGCAAGATACTGTTTCACAGTTTCAGAGTGATCGAAATCACTTTATTATTTTGACCATGAAAGCTAAATGTAACCAAAAATGTCAGCTCTCCTTAATCCTGCTTGCCCCTTTGGTCAACATCCTGTAATCTGGGTTAGAAAGTCAAGGTGTATTATTCATATATTAGCAATAAGATGGCATTACCTTTTATTGGTTTACCTAGTAACCGTTCTTACCTGGTTAAATGAAGCAGGAAGCCAATTTGCAGGTGATTTCTAAAATAATATTAAAAAAATTATAGCATTTTTTCACAAATTTATTAACATGTGCAATCTAATACACACATACCGAATTTCTAGTATAAATCTTTTAGTGTTTGTTTAAGACGAGTGCAGAACAAAAAAATTGGATTCAGTTAGGAATATTGTGCTCTGGTCTCAGATGACTGACCGTGGTGGACAAAACACTGACCCAGTCCATGCAGGGACTACAATACCCAGCTGGACTACCTACATGGACTACCTTTTGATTAATATTACTGGTAGTTACTCCATGTGCGTACCATTATAGTCTGTAAAGGGTTTTGTTAATCGTTTGTGTCACAACTTTCACATAGATATTGATTGTGACAATTTGGCCGCGTACTGCAGGTCTTCATCAGGCGACAGTGTCAATTTACTGAGTAGAACTATTATTTATACCACCATGGTTGTTAGTGATTAGTGTATCAAGAACCCTGCTTATGGTTGGTGTGTTTGGAACCCATATTGGTGTAGTCCATTGGGATAGTCCCTGGACCCATGGTCACTGTTCATCCACGACTGTGTCCAATAATAGAAAAGTAGGAGTCATAATGAGTTGTCCCTTAGAGATAATGAGCAATTTAGACAAAGAAATGTACAGAGTTTTCTAGACACAAAAAGCAGAGCTGTCTTTAAAAGGAGGGGGCCAGGGATTTCCCCAGCTACAATGAATGTGGCCCCATGATACGTTCGAAGGAAAAAAGAAGAAAAGTAGAACCAAAAGAAACCCCTATAACTAGCTGTTTGATCCCCGCCCCCCTTCTTGTCGTATTTACCCACAGCAACCTGAAATCTTAGTGACAACCCTGACTAAGTATCATCAACATTGTTAACACTGTATTCGAGACAATGAAATTGATTTATAAATTGTAAACTTTTTTCAATCTTGCATCAGACACTTCATTCCTTTGTGACGTTACTTTAATAATTATTTATTTTGCAACAGATGCTGACTAAATTTGGAAGATGCTTAGTAGATTATACATGAACCATCATTGATGTCAGTCACTAGGAAGTCACTGATAATTATTGTATTGCAAATCAACTATGATTAAAGTCCTGCCAGACAAAAACTGGGAAGCTTTTCTGTTTTGATATACATGTATGAGTAAAGAACTCAAGAAAAAAGGCAAAAGAGTTCAAAAGCTATACAAAGAAAGCAACATTGAGCAAAAATATTACTCAAGACATATGAACTGCTTTTTGAGGGATAGTGTATCTGCAAGAAAAAAAATTTTTTTTATATCCTATTACCTGAACAGGATAAGAGGAACAGGAAAATGTTTCAAAGGAAGTCTACATGGACCTAAGGATGTCTGTAAGAATTAATTCGGAGCACAATTATTTGAATTCAGCTTTAATATATGACATGAAAAATTACGTAGATCTTGAGAAGAGGTTATACCCTCTGCTTAATTCTTTGAATCATATTCAGTCTCAGTCAATAATACTTGACATATTATAGCATTGTTTCAGCTGACAAAATTGATTTAATTATAAAGTAACTTACAGGTTGTTTTGGTTTTGCCTTGCTGGTTTTTCTCTCTGCTGTCTTGGAAACAGGACTAACATTTGATGCCAGCTTTCTTGAAGGACTCAGATCTCTTATTTTGGACTTTAAACTGTTTGCTATAGTTTGACTAAAATGAGATAAAATGTAAATGGATTAAAATATAATAACAAATAATAATTATTATAACTTATTATATAAGGTTAAAATTAAAGGGCTTTCTCTAGCATTCTTATGTACTAGTCAATTCCAAAACCACCCACATCCCCTCTTCCTGAGCAAACCCCCAGGCACTTCACTTATTTGAAAATTTTTGGTCAAATTCCCCATTATGTTGGCAGGTTAGAGTGTCAAATGCCCCACTGCCTAGCGCTTCAAAAAGTGCCGAATCCCCCACTTACCAGCGACTATTTTCAAACTTTTATTTTGTCAAACTGTTTATTCAAATGAAAATATCCTACAAAACACAACCCCAGTATCTAAGGTCTTGGAAAGCTGTCTTAGGAGGTTTGTAAGCTCATTTCAATAAAATTGTTCATTCCAGAAAGCCCACATTTAATGGGCTTTTCAAAGGCTCTCAAATGCTCCAACAAACCAGTGAATAGAGGAGCAATGATCCTTGAACACAGTGCATGTGCTGAATGTGGAAAGAATGAAAAAATCATTTTGCTTGTGAGGCTGACCAGTGTTTTGACACAAAAGTCAAATGCCTGAAAGGAGGGGCCTCTTTTGTGTTATGGAGCAAAACTCCAGTGAAATACCTGGGATATGTTAAGGGGGATGGACGGTTTTGGAAATGACTGGTACATTAATGAGTTTAATGGTGACACTGCCAGCCTTTTCCAAAAGCATGCTTAAGACAAACACTTATAGTCCCATAGTCTTCAAACTATTACATCCTAAAAGTATTTGGGGTGCTTATTATTATTAGGGATTAAGCTTATATAATGAAATCACTGAAAAATGAAACTGAGCACAATAACTTCAGTAATGTCTGAAAATTTGAGCCCAATATGCCAAATAGTTTCAGAGAAATTCTCTTTGAAAAACCCCAAACTTTACAAAGGATGACGGTTCTCATTAAGCTTTAAAGTAGTCATCTAAGATGTAAAAATTGGCGGCTTGGCAATCGAGTTCTGTAGGCAATTTAAAGCTTTCACTCCCTCACTTTACCCTTTTTCCCCCAAAAGTAGACGGCTCAGTGTAAACAGTGATGTTAGCAATAGTTCATCTAATAGTAAACTATCTGAAGCACGAGTCAGACACTGTTGGCGCTGACATGAATAGACAGCAACTTAGAGTTTTGAGTCCAGCAGTCACAGGCTGAAAAAATGAATAAATAAATGGGTAGTATAGGAGCTGCTCATAAGGTCTCTCCCTATTGGTCACAGGAAACAATGACATGTCATTCTTCCAATTGTTTTAGTACTGTTTGGGGTCAGGGAAACGCACTATTGGTGACTTCTCTTCTGAGCAGCTGCTACATGACCCAGTTACAGGAAACAACTTGACTAAGTGTCTGTCATGACTGCACTCATTTCAACAAAGTACTAACAACCAGTAAAGGGAAACCAGAAGTTAATCAGCTGTTACCCTCTTGAAGAAGGTCTTTGGCCATTGTCATCAACATCTTCAGTACTAAAAATAAAACAAGCAGGATGTATGAAAGGATACCTCATGGTAACATACAAATTGTTAGAGTAATACACAAAGACTGAAAATCATAGCATTTAATAATTTAATCTACTGTAAAATCATGACAGCATTGATGGTTTTAACGGTGACGTCATCAGATTGCAAAGTCAAAAAAGTGAGGTTTTACGAATTCTCATTTACCCTAGGTTTAAGATAAATAGAACATAAATCTTTGTACAAGTACAGTTTCCAGCCCTGAAGCATGTTTCATTTCAAAAATACAGCAATTTGAACTTCTGAGTTTTCTCAGTGCGTGACACCAAAATAGGAAATTGATGTCTCATTGAAAAACGTCTCTCCTCTTGATTTTCAGCAGTTTAACCATTTCAAGTATTAAAAGATGTGTTTATGCGCACGTATGCTAGCTCTTGAGTGAAAACGAAGAGCTTTTATGGAAAAAGTGAACTCCAGATGTTTTTGTTGATTTCAGGCGGCCATATGTGGCGTCTCCATACAAAGCTCTACAAAAGTGCGTGAAATGTTTCGGTAAATAACTCAGAAACTGTGGACCACAAAGACCTGAGATTTGGGCAAATTGTTTATATATTAGTCTTTTATAACATTTCATTTTTGACTCTTCCACTAGACAGTTTCTAATTTATTTTGTAGTGCTGTGTTTATTGCGTGAGAGTGAAAACGAAGAATACAGTGTAATTTTCTACTTACACCAAAATAAATAAGTACTCTACATC
This sequence comes from Porites lutea, assembly GCF_958299795.1. Classification (NCBI taxonomy): domain Eukaryota; kingdom Metazoa; phylum Cnidaria; class Anthozoa; order Scleractinia; family Poritidae; genus Porites; species Porites lutea. Next base: position 270,363 of record NC_133210.1, read on the forward strand.
TGGACCCTGATTTTTTGAGGCAAACATGTATAAGTAAAAAAAAGGGAGCAAAACTACCAGCTACAAAAATCTCTTTTTTCAGGTTATTAAGGAATTTAAAGCCACTACCTACCCACCCCCTAGGACGAAAACCAACATAATTAAGCAACTACCTGGGTATTTTTCAGACCATAAAATGAAATTGTTGGCCAAGAATATTGAATATAAGCTGAGAATATCTGTTCAACAGGATCCAAGATATATTGGATGAAAGAAAAAAGCGAGCGAAGAAAATTAAGGAGCCATACAAGAATCATACTATTAATAAAGTAAGCTTACATGTAGTTTATGAGTTCTGAATTGCCGGCGCTGGCGTCGAAAGTGATTACGCGACATTTTCATGCAAGTACCTCAAAGGATATTGTCTTGTTGGAGGGTATATGCTGTCATTCTGGTATTTCATGGTCTTCCGTAATTTTGTAAAATAAAAGCTATATAAATGTGACTCCCCGAATATAAATTTGTCAGTTTTTTAATTATTGCACCCCAAAAAATATCTTCAGTAACATATCGTCTCCAAAAGATCCCAATTTGACGGTGAAATAGAAAGCTGATCTAAATGAACGAAAATCTAAAACAAACTACTCCTTACCTTTCTCGACTTTCACCGTTGTTACGTGACTGAAGATCTTCTTGCGATGAAGAAAACTCCTTGGCTTTCCTTTGGCAATAAAAAGAAACCAGTCAAGTAACATAATATATTTTTAAACAAAGCAACAATAACTACCTCTAACTTGATATCTACTGAAACCCCCAATCTTTAAGATCTGTAACCTTGTGGTTTCCCCTGATCCTGGTGTATCGTCCTCAGGAGTTCGTTGCTGGTCGGTGTCCAAGTTGGAGCTCTCCAAATGTAAGCTCTTAGGTCTTTCCTTCTTTAGTTCGCTTTCTTTATCATTTGGCTCATCTGAAACATTTACAGGTCGGCTGTCTTCCATAACAGCTTCGTTTACTACCTAAGTTTTTTCTTTTTTCATTGTCAATTTCTCAGTCAGCTGAATTAGATGAATTTTAGCATGCAGTTGTGGCAATTTTTGGTGCCGAGTCTTCCTCGGTCACCCTAACCAGGAAGGAATCTACGGTAAATACTTTATATATGATTATTATAGTGTACTGAGAGTATATAATTTTAAGTCCTCTCAGGAGCCCATAACCCTGGTCCTCTCTATTAGTGTCCCATAGGGAAAACACGTCATCGATATATCTCTGCCATAGCAACGGTTTTGTATTGTGTTGATCAATAATTGCTGTCTCAATTTTAGAAGAGACTGCAGTCTTAGTCCCTATAGCTCTGCCATGGGTCTGGAGAAAGTCTTTCGTGACTCAGTTCGTATGTAAGGCCAGGTAGTCGCATTTGATAGATAAGGCCATGACTCTTGAACCTCATGGCCTAAACTGCCGTGAGGAATTATTGTAATCCATATCCTTAGTATTTTTCCTTTCCGGTTTTTGTGTTGTACGTCATTTCCTCCTCTCCCTTTTAAACAATTTTTATTGCGACATTTTCCATCTATATAATATTCTGATTCCTACATAAGTTCAGTAACATCTGTAAACCTGAAGAAGGCTGGTATGGCCAGCCGAAATATTGTTATGAAAAAAATACTCGTTGTTCTGAATCAGCTTTGCAGTAGTCTTTGGACTTCTCGTTTTTGGTTCTTTATACTTTGGCTGATTAGATCTCTTTTCTTGAGATCCTACGTTTACAACTACCAGGATCTTCGTCCTCGGTTTTTGCAGTTAATTTAATCCTTTCCATTAAATTGGAAAGAGTCTTCTGGTATTATAAGTCTCAGCATTCCTGTCAGATAATGTCCCGTGGGGGGGGGGGGGGGGGTTCTCCCTTATAAGGGCTTAATGGGGACGTGCGGCCAGCCAGGGTATGTTTTTCGGGATTTTTGTCTTAAACAAGGTATCGATTTTATCATTTTTTGTCTTAATCAGGGTATCGATTTTATCAATTTTTGTCTTAAACAGGGTATCTTTTTTAATAGTTTTGTGATTGCCAATGGATTAAATAAGAAAGAGTTTCGATATTTATTATTGTCTTACACAGGGTATGGTTTCGGGTAAAATGTCTTAAACAGAGTATCAAAAATCGGAATTCTGTATTAAACAGGGTAGGAAAATCAGCGATTTTTGTTGTAACGAATGATACGCTGCGACTGTAGGAGAAGCCAATTGTCACGCGGCTAAAACTATTTGTGGCGGCAAAACTCCGTGTGAGCGGGTATATTTTACTGGTCGATCTTGAATCAACTATGATCACGAAACTAGGAGTTAGTCCTTGACGGTGATTTTATTGACGATAATCGAACCGTAAACTGAAATATAATGCAACGTAACAAATAATTACTTAAAGCTAAAAGTACAATTACAATTATTATAGTTTGGCTATCAGATAATATAACATTTTTCTAACATTCCAATCATATTTTCATTTTCGTAGCTGTTCCAGTATAAAAACCTTGCCAAAAACGCGTAATAAGACAAAAGAAATATACTTATTGAAATACAGGAATAATAAATCTTACCAACCTAGAATATTAGACTAAATATACTTCATGAAAGGAATAAAATCAACTTTAATTTGGGTACGCAGGAGAGAAGAAACCTTCCCAAAACAATAATGGTTGCTACCTGCGAATAATACTATACTAAGCAACTAACAAAATAAATCTGAGAACGGACTAAGTTTGCAAAGGCACGAAAACTAAAATAAACTAAAAGAAATGAGATTCCCACGCCGAACTAAAAAGTAAAAACCTACTTGAAACTCAAAAAGGCGTAGTCACGTAATGGTACGAGATACTGAGTATTACAATAACTTCTTGCAGGAATATACTTTATGAGTCTCCAGATAGACAAAACTACAGAAGATAAAATGTACTTACATATCGGTTCCCGCTTGCCTCTAAGTACTAAGAAATGAACTATCCAAATAGACTACAACGATGTACACATGAAGACGACGAAATCCAACTAAAGCTAAAGTTAAGAGACCATACGTTTTCTACGTAAAAATAGGCGTTGTAGTAAGGAAATGAAACAAGCGAATCAGAAAAGCTTAAGGCGAGAGATATCATATCACTAAATCAATAAAGCTTGTTGTGATGTCATTTACATTTGTCTTAAACAGGGTCAGGGTATGAGGGGCCGGGCCGCACCTCCCCACCCAAGGATATATCGAGTACCCCCCCGGGGATAAGGTGTTGGCATAGCGGACGTCGTCGTGTAGAATGATATGGTCGTGATACCTTCTGTTTGCAGTAAGCTATGTTTGTATCTAGACTTGTTACCCCCGGGGGGGGGGTACTTGGGTTAATTTTTGCTGGGTATGTGCAGCTGGTCTCTGAAAGCCTTCACTCCATTATAGTCTAATCTGTGGCCAATTATCGACCCCATCTTAGTCACTTTTGGGCAAATATGTAATTTTCGCCATCCCAGCGTAGCCACTTTCTATTTTTCTGAATTGACCCATTTTTTAGATTGAATGAAGAACACTTTACTTTTTATCTGCAGTACAAACATTCTGGTACGTTTGCTAACCGTAAATATGAAGAACAGGCTTACCCAAAAAATCCGAAAATGTGCGACCCCTCAGTAACACTGTTGAAAATGCGACCCCATTATAGTCAATCCAGTCGAGAAAATGCGACCCCATCCAGCGGCACGTCCCCATTAGCCTCTTATAAGGCAGTACCCTCCGGGTATTTTTTACAGAACGCTGAATGCGGAGTACGCCGAATCACTCTGAAGTTTGGCAACTAAGGATTTAGGAAACTGAGTGAATCAAGTTTCAAGTCAATTTTTCCTCAACCTCGTCCCCAGGGCGCTTTTCCCTGGCTTTAGAGGTGGGGCGGGAAAAGCCAGGGAAAAGCGCCCTGGGGACGAGGTTGAATTTTTCCTGTGTAACGACCTTAAATAGAATGTGATTCTCTCAGTTTCCTAACTACCTCAAGGGTTTTAAAACAGTCATGATAAACATGGAAATGAAATGTAGTAAAGGCAAAACATGACACCACCAACAGAAGTTCAGCTGGTACTGATGTCACCGCAACACCTGTTGAGTGTGTTCGGTCAAGAGCGGTTCAGTAGTACAGGCAGCTCGTCAAAAATGCATTTTTGAAAAACCTTTCCCTAAAGACGCTTAGGTACTGAATGTTTTTTGGGTTTGATCTGAAGAATCCAGCCAGTATGTGAATTTTATGGATTGATGATCCGTTTTGGATTCAGAAAAAGAAACTGAATCTGGAGTCCCCCCCCTCCAAAAAAAACCACCCTAGTTAAATAATTACAGTGTAAAGACTGATGTTGACGTCACAAAAATTTAAACTTGTGAATTATTGAATTGGTTGGCATGTTCAGGAAGAATAAGATGAAACAGGATCCTATTACCCTGTGCCAAAAATCAGTCTGTTAGTACAAATTGATGGGAGATACAAGCCACATATGACTCCTTATTGGATAGTAACACCTGAAAGAAGCAAGGCTTATTTTGCAGTTGGGAATATAATGATTTTTTTGCCAATATTTCGAAAGGCACGGCTAGGCCTTTCCCGATTGCGCTGAGCCCCTTTTGAACACTTTTTTGAGTTTGGAGCACTATTTTGCATTTTGAGCACCCTTAAGCACTTTTTAGCACTTTGGGCAACATTTGAGCAATATTTCACATTTCGAGCAAATTTCGAGCAACGTATGTCTTCTAAAACATTTTAAAGCAAAAACTGTGTGCCGCTCGCAACAAGAATCGTGTTCCAGGTCATAAATTTGAATAACTAATGATGTTGTCAAGAATAAAAGACCGTTGTCATGGAAAGGCACGTGGACTTATCCTTACTGAACGTAAGAACAGAAGTTTCTGATTGGCTGATGAATCATGCGTGTGTCATCTCAAATTTCTAAATCATCTGATGTTTAGGCTTTGCACTAGTACTGGTGAATTTATTTACAATTCGTAACCGGGAAATATTATTGTTCTATATTCTATCAACCTTTCGTAACAACCTGTCGAATAACGCAAAATAGATTGTTAATTACTTCAGTAAAAATGGACATATTTACGAAAAGCTAAGAGGTAACTGTTCACAACGTTTAGCACTTTTTGAGCACTATTTTGAGATTTTGAGCACTTTTTGAGCACTTTTTAGCCATTTTTGCCAGCACTTTTTTAGGATTTTACGAGCGCAATCGGGAAAGGCCTAGGCACGGCCCTTTCTTAGGGTCATAAAAATGACTGAATCGTAACCGTTTTCGATCCAGGCCTAGAAATTCAAACACACAATTTAAGTGGAACTAACAGAGGCAGACCACCCTGTCCACCCTTTGTTCGTTTGGCCCTTTGTCGTTATTGAAATCTGAGTCATTTGCTGCCCGCTTTTAGTTCTAAACCAGCTCGGGAAGGCGAAAACATGACAGATTACCAGCTCGATATTATATTTTGCTTGAACATTTGGCCCAAATCTGTATGTGCCGTATTTCTTCTATCGAGTACAAACTGGACCGATGCTCAGATTTCAATAACAACAACCAGAGCATGAACGGCGACACGAACAGTGGTTGGTATGCCTGTGGGCTTAGTCGATTTTATCCAAATCCTTTCATGTCCTTTCAAATTCTTAGGCTACAGAAACAATCCTCTTCTGCCCCATACAAATCCTCATATTTTGAAAGTTTACAGTGCGGATGGTCAGCTTGGGTTACCTGTGATCTCCGTGGGGTGTACGACAGCGGAATCCTGGAGCGAGTATGCCGCCCGAAAGATTTTATGGGTAATTTGCAATAAGGCTCGCGGCTCGAGCGGCAACGAAACAAGGATTTTCGTACTGACAACATGGCGTCTGGTGATGGGGATGACTCACTTTACCCGATTGCTGTACTTATAGATGAACTAAGAAACGAAGATGTTCAGGTACTGAAATATTCCTTGTTAGTTTTTTGTTCGTTTTTTTCCTTTCTTGAGTTATTTCGTGAATGGTTTTATCTTCTAATGTGCGTGAGCTTCCAGTCAAAGGGCTGATTTTTGTTGTAAAACTTTATAGTTGCGGCTGAATTCCATCAAGAAACTATCGACTATTGCCTTGGCTCTGGGGGTAGAAAGAACAAGAAGTGAACTTATACCTTTCCTTACAGGTAAATTAACTTGTGGAGTGAATAAGCGGTTGAATTGAAGGAATTTAGGATTGATTTGCGAGGAAGTATAAGCTTACATTTCTCCGATCTTGAATTTGGGAATGGTATTCTGATAGCAACCAAATTCGCAAAATTATTTTTATTTGTTTGCGGTCACGAAGTCGTTTCACTTTAAATCAATTTCACAAGTGTTGTTTTCGCCTAGCTACTTAAAAATCCTCCTCTATTTTTATCATGAGCAGTTTGATACTTGAGTGTAAGCTTATCTTTTTTTTCTTAGCTCAATATATTCTGGAAAACTTTTTCTTAGATTGACAGTGCCCAGTTCGATTTGTAGTGTTCTTGTCGGCATGGACTCCAATAGCTTACTGCACAGACTTAATTTGGGAGGAGATTACTGGAATCATGTAATTCATATAATAATGTATTTATTAAGAAATAAGACTCGAATACAGTCTATCTTGAGCACAGCTACATGTCTTCTAGACTAGTAGACCTATTAGTGCAGTAAGATAAGAGCATACATTCTAGTTTCTTCGTTTGATTATTTCAAGTTTTCTGCATTGTAAGGGTAGCTTGTTAATCAGGCAGTTTCCAAAATGTTTGGTTGTCAAAATACAGTGAAATTACCTACCAACCCCCATAAGCGACCACCTATGGAAAAAGCCAAAATTTTTTCAGTCAAATCACTAGAGATGGAACCTTTAACTTGTAAACAACCACATCTTGTAGGCAACCACAACCACTCTTTTGGATGACGGTTTTAGAATTTTCCATTGTTTTTATCCTCGTCTAAGCGATCACTCAAGGCATGGTTTGATCCCTATGTTTGCTGTATGTACTACAGTGTAAAGAACTTTAGAGATGACATGAAACAATGCATATCATGAAAGAGGAATTGCATGCTTTGAACTGATCCTTCCACAGTTTTTTCAACTTTGAGTGGGACCAGTTATTTAAATAACTGAGAAGAAAGTTCTGCCTTTGTAATGACATCTGCAAATTGTTAGACTTTCTAGTCCTCTCGGATAAGGATGAAAAACTGTAGGTCCTGTCTAACAACACTTTCACTGACTTGTTCTTGCGGGATGTAAAAGAACCCATATCACTTGTCGACAAGAGTAGGGGTTGTAGACATAAGTTGTGTGGCCAACCTTTACGGGTTGAGGGATTGGGTAGGGATGGCACCTTGCATGGGACCTGAGTCCCGTTTGTGCACATTCCCTCTGGGCAGGCTTGTCTCCAGAAAAGCTGGTTTAAAAAAAAAAAAAAAACGCACAGATCAAAAGCACTTGTGTGTACAAGCAAACAGGCAAGGTTAAGTTTACTTTTTTAGGTGATTAAAGAGGACCAATGTAAGGTTTTTTATCTTGAAGTTTGGAAAATTGACTCAGTATTTTTGTATCAAGTCTATCTTTTGAAGTATCAAAACTGTTTTTATATCGGTAAAGGTATGTATTTACAGGCGTACAACATAAATTAAAAGGAGACTGAATGAATTGTTTTTGCAAGCCTTCCAAAAATTACCACAAAATATACAGCAAAAAATAGGGATGCGTAGATATCGCTGAATAAATGAAGAAGAAACCTCTGAGTGTACCTTTTGTGTTCGTAGCAAGATAGAAAATGCTACAAACTTGCAAAAGTAAAATTAGCATACCGTATATCGTGTATAATATGAAACCTCTTGCGTTTCCATGGATGACGACTTTTTATCAGTTTTTACTTCATGCAATAGCAACCTAACGTGTCTAACGCTGCGGAAGACCTCATGATTTTAACATCAAAGGTTTTTTGAAGACTATTAAATTAATTCCATGCCATTTTCAACAAGGAACTTCAACTGCACTGCAGCGGATCAGAAGTCCCCGAAGCGAATTTCAACTAGTGCTTGTTTGTTTTATCAGCGGAAATATTTTTTGGCCTGCGGCCAACAACCAACTATTTTACGGTTTTGTTTCAAAAGTGCAGAACGAGCAGGGAATTTTAATGTTTGTTCACCAGAAATTAGCCTGAGAATCAAAGTTTTAGGCACCTGTTTATCCCCCCTGTTTGAAATTTTGGTGGCCCACAGGTAAAGCGTAGGCATGGCCACCCGGCATCTGTCAGGCAGCAGCCTTGGGATTTGTTCAAAACTAACAAATATTAGCTTCGTAAAGTCAAGGAATTGTACAGTTTTACTTTTACTGTATTAATTCGCCAAGGCGTTAACCATCGTGCAGATGTTGCTTGTATTGTAGGGGAGGGTTCCCTGGGGGAGTTCGTGCCCCTCACCATACAAACATCTTACAGATTTTATTGACTTCATGGAGCAATACCATTGCTCTGGTTGGATGTATTTCTTTTAAATTTGGTAAGTTTCCTTATTTTAGTTAGAAAAAGGAGAAAAAATGTGTAAGGGTCCACATGTATTCTTTCCCAAAATGTAGAGTAGTGTTTGGACCTCTATTACGAAGAGACTCCTTTTGGTTTGCATCTTGTAAGTGACCACCTCAGGCAAGGGACCACTAAATTTTTGCATTTTGGGTGGCGGCTTATGGGAAGTTTGAGTTTATTAATTAACTTGTTCTACAACATGAAAGTAAATCCTTCAAACTTTCGATTTATAATTACCATTTAAAAACAGTGGCTGATCCAGTCCCTGAGACGAAGTGACTGACACTTGCCACATTCACATTTATTTTTACAACTTCTACATTAGTTTGTAGTACATGTGTAGCTACTGGTAAGTCAAATTTCACAATAATTGTTAATTTTGTTACATCACTCCTGACTGGAAGGTTTGTGTTTCCAATTTAGATACAATTTATGACGAAGATGAAGTTTTATTGGCTCTTGCAGAGCAGGTATGTATTTTGGTTAGTTAGACCCTGCCATCATACATGTAAAACTTGTTTTTGCATTGTGAGAAGTCAGTTAAATATTTGTACAGAGATCATAGGCCCCATTTCAATCAAACTTGATGTGCTTTTGATGGCAACTTTGCAACGGACTGCATGTACCAACTCATCATCACGTTCTTTGGATATAATGATGATGTGTTGTTTGGTTTCTTTTTTGTAGCTTGGTACATTCACCCCATTGGTTGGTGGACCTGAATATGTGCACTGCTTACTGGTAAGTTCTCTTAAACAGTGACTTTGTAGTCGACTATTGCCATGCCAAAACTTCCTTATCACAGAGGGAAGGACAGAGGGTGTAGGAGGAAAAAGATAATAAATAATGTATTATATAAAATATGCTAGATATATACAGAACAATCAATAAGAATCTTAATTACAAAAGCCTGTGAGGTACAACACTTGGAGGGGAAACTGAAACTATAACATGAAACAAAATATATATAAGAGTTCATAAAATGTCCCTATAAGGCACTGCTGGGAAACATTGTTTGAACGAAAAAGTCTGTCCACCAGAGGCAAGCATAAATGCAACATGTAAGGGTCAGATCACCAGTCTCTTTGGAGTTTGATGAGTTCAGCTGGAATTCCGCACTTGAAGATGAATGTAGCGACTGCACGACATAGACTCACTGGAGAAATCCTAAGGATCCAAAGAGACCAAAGAAGCTAAGCACTTGATACTAGTGTTGAGAGACTTCGCTGTGATGCAGTCTAACTGGTTGGAAGTGATTGTGTAGGTGAAGAGAGGGTATGTGGCGGGAGTGCAAACGTAGGGCAGTGGTGATCCTGGCATGTTAGGAACTGGAACAACAAGAGTTTTTGTGCGAGTGACAGTGAGAAGGGCACCAGAACTGGTGAACATAAGGCTACCTCAAGATAACACAAAGTGTGAAGAAAAGGTGTCCAGATGGTGAAAGCAGGGTGCAAAGAAAGTCAGTTTTACAGCCTGCCATTCGGACAAGCTGTAGCTAGCATGCAGTAGCCCACAAGTCATTTCAACTAGCCCCAAAACCCTTTTTGATTAGCGGGATTGATTACAATCCTTCTGTAATTTGAATTTCCCCAAAAAACCACGCTTGCCCGTTGGGCAAGTTAAGAACAAATATCTCTAGCCCAATAGCAAAATCCACTAGCCCTGGGCTATTAGACACGACTTTCTTTGCATGCTGGGTGATAGGGGAGCTTTGCGGGGAGGAACGTGAATCATAGACTTTACTTACCGTCTCTGTGTCAAAATGGTCAAGGACATGCAAATGATGGAGAGTACTTAGATCTATTGTTTATAGTCTGATATGAAGTGACGGAAAAACTGACCAAAGTGACAAAAGCAGTAATGGTGGACAGGGAGGCAGGAAATGGTCAAAGCTCATAAAATTGACAGATAAGAGTTCCACACTGAACGAGAGTTTTGTGTAGTGGCATTCGAGAGGGTGAATGCTTGGGCTTAGAGAATGTGATGTTGCAGATTGCTGTGATGGAAACCTGAAACAAAGCAAACAGGGGGTTACCACTGGCATTTGAACTGAGACAAATCAAAGGAACAAAAGTACTCGGACAAATTCTCGCAATAAAGGGATGCGGTGTCATAAAAGAAGGTAAAAAAAAAAGCGGGATCAGTATCCCAGCGACAAAGAATTGACGAGAGTGTTCTTGCTGGCTATGGACAATGCGCATAGCTCAAAATTGAAGAGGGAAGAATAAAACCAAAGCTCACGCAGACATGACTGAATGAAAGGGACACGAGAATGACCTGAAATGATGGCAGGTTCAGTGTTCTGACTATAAGTACTGACCAATATCCATTAACCACAGAGCTCCTGGGAGGTTCGAGGGGTAGATCTAAAAACAGATGAAATTCCAGATCAAGGCACCATTGTAGAAGCAGAAGCTACTGAGATAGAAGAAGGTCTTCAGATGATGGACACAGAAACCAGAGTGCAGTTGATTTAAATGAGCGCTTTGAGTCAGTTACTTTTGAATCAATTGAAGTTGATGCATGTGATCCTCCAAACTGAAATACCGTGTAATAAGAAGCATGAAGTGTTTGTTGAAGTAAACATTGACCTCCACACAGAAAGTAATCAACGTGCTGCACTTATAGCAAAGTTAGACACAGGAGCACAAGGAACCCTTTTGCCCCTCATATTGTACATTATGTATCATCCTATGTTTCCTCAAAACTTAGCAGTGGGTGGACTTCCAAAGTGAGTACTCTCTGTACAGTACATTCAGCTTATGATGGTGTTAAGCTTATGCAGTGTGGAACATGCAGGATCACATGTGAATTCTTAGGCCGAAAATTGCAACCGTCTTTGTTGCTGAAGTAGAAGGTCTGGCCCTCTTAAGTCTACAATGTACCAACAGCACATCACTTCAACCTCATTACATTCAAGGGTTCTGTGCTGAAGAATTCAGTTAAAGCCCATGACACCCATGGATTATTTGCATCTTTTTGAGCCAAGCACGAAGGAGCTGCACCCAGGCCAGCCACTCCCTCACATTCCAGGCCAAAAGGAGCCCGAGCAAAGGCAGCCACACCCTTGCTGGCCAATCTTGAGACACACCCTTACAACTGTTAACATCAAGACAACCCACTGCTCTTAAAGATACTTGTAAGGTAGATTTGGTGAACAGATAACAACCTTTAACCTACCATTGGTTGTTCCTGATTCTTTTAAATGCTGTTTGGCTTTAAGACACAATAGACCAGACCTTTTAAGGCTGTGTAGGTGTGAATGGCCAATGATTTTGTTTATGCTTTGATAGAGGAAAAACAGACAAGTGTAAGATTAAGCAGAAGAAGAAAAATTTCTGTGGCATCATCTATTCTGAAGATGGGTTCAACCTGACCCTGATAAAGTTTCAGCCCTAAAGAAGATGGCACCCCCACCAATGCAACTAAAAACATTGATAAAATAGGCAAGTTGAGGAGAAGAGCAGCCTGTTTGATTCCTTGTTGTTAGTGGAAGAAGTGAGTGTACCCAGATCTGGGTAGTGACACTTCACCAGTGTGGAATATTTATGCTCTTTTCTCAGAGGTCATTTGCAGGAAGCCGTTGGTGGTGTCACAAAGTGTTGGCTGTTTTCTCGGACTTAAGTTTAGTGTGGAGGGTTGTAATTTTATCTTTATAAACTTGCTAATGCAAACCTAAAAATAAACCTTAAATAAAAATTTTATTTAGCTTTATTTATTTGGAAAGCATTACACCAAGAAGGTCCTTAAAGGTCAAATGAACCAAAAATTCGACATTTTTTATTTTAGTTCAATTCTATCGAAATGTGTTTAACATGAACCAAATAAACATACTATGAAGTTTCAGCTCAATTGAAGCAAGCATCTGCGAGATATTCGCAATTAAAAATTGCTGTTTTTGGCCCTTATCTTTGTAGAGCGGTCGGAAAAATTGTCGGAAAAAACAGCTTGTGACGTCAATGTTGGTCAGGTGAAAAAAAGCGGGAAATTCAAAACAGAGTTTTTCGAGTCGACTTGGCGCAGAGTGGTTTGTGCGGCCATAAACCTGGAAAGAACAGGCAATTTGTCTTCAAAAGTTGCAAGCTGTGGTTATAACCTTCTTATTATTGAATTTGCTCGAAGAATACATCATAGTAAAATGGACTTTAACGACATTTACTAATTTCCTTGAGTTGTGCTGGAAATGTGCGTGCGTAAGTCCGATTTTTTTCAAGATGCATTCACAAAATGTGTTCATATAAGGAAGTTCCGGGATATATAAGGTCCGGAGCTCCACCGTGGACACAAAAACAAAATATCTTTGTATAATAATCTGCCCAAAGAAATTCAAGTTTGCCCACAATGTGTTTGAAGTCACTGAACTTTGTCACACTCGAGCTGATAATTTAAAACCCACGCTCCATCGGACACTTCCAGCTTCGCAGAACAGTAAAATGTAAACAAAATCCTCAATGTAGAAGTTTTGGCGTTGATATGTGGGCAGAAAAAGAGTTAATCTTTATCTAGTAAATCTTCCCCAAGATCGGTTTCAAAGCAACCATAGTTTTTTAAACTTGATCATTTTGCGCAGATTAATTTTGACAGGAACTGATTATCGGCTCCTGATTTTGCTTTGTGTTGTCAAGTTGAACATGCATAACATCTGTTAAAAACCTACGCGTAAGTAAGATTTCCTTCAAACAAAGTTAAAGTTATGTTATTGCAAAAACTTTTTTCCAATTATGTATAAGATTTAATTACCGATTGAGGTCACTTTAAGGACCACACACGCCACTTTAAGCTGGCAAAGAGATGCGACAGGCAAACAACAATTCCATCATGCATAAAATTCAGCATAAGTTAACTAAAAAAAGCTTCAATAAGGTTGCAAAACAACAAATTTTCAGTAAAAAAACATAAGGCTTAAGGCTCTTATACCTGATGACAAAGAAGTGAATTTTCTGTATGGAAACAACCTACCTAAAGATCTTGAAAGAAAAAGATTAGTTGCAAGCGTCGAAGCCAAGCTATGATTCCGACTACTTAGCTAGATTAACTACTTTTTTTTTAGTAATAACTGGTCCATGCGAGGGTCTTCATTCAAGCAAATTAAACTCAGCAAACTGAATCATTAGAAATACAGAAAACTGCACATAAGGATTTATTTTGCTCGCTTCAGTCAAACCCAGCTCCAGCAATTGTTTACGGGCAAAGAGTCGATTGTTTTGGAGTCACTGTCGGCAGTTGTAGTTCTCCGCTACTTCACAGCGAGAGAAAGGAAAATTTGCGCTATACAGAAAGATAACAAAACTATGTAATTAAAACTGAAAAAACTAAAGGGAAAAAACTCTGACTATTATTACTTGAGCAACAGAAAAATGATCGAAGTAGTCTTTTCTTCTCGAGTAAGCTTGCTGGTCTTCTAAAATTCCGAGGAAGTTTTAAGCGCTCAAGTTTGTTCACTCGCAAGCGTTAGCATTACGGTTCCTTGACATAAGACAAGGATAAAGCTGGTTCTGCAAAGGTAAATAAATCTGGGAATTTAAAAAACTAACCGTAACTACTAATAACAGAATACAAGCGGGTTTTAATTCAGTCCGGCGAAAGAAGGCGAAGCACTGGACACAAAATCAATTATTCAAAAATCAAATGCACAATTATCAGAAAAATACAAACCTCTTTGGAAATGTTCAAAACGTTTTATTCCTCCTCAGACTGACAGATGATCTGTTTTTACTCTGACATTGGTTGTTCTGAATCCAAAGTAATTTTCAAGTGACGAAAAAGCAACAACAACAAAAACAAAAAAAGGCTTTAAAGTGCAACTAACCCCAAAAAATATTTTTCGCTAAATGAAATCTCCTTATTTTTCTGATTACTTTTGCGAAAAAATTATCGTGATTGACAAAATCCTCGCGTTTCCATGGCTGTTTAAAGTTAGGTCTCTTGTGTCCCATTACCGAGGTTCGTGGGAGCTGGGTACGAATGTTGTTGTGACGTCATCGAAGGAGGACATCTGCCGCGGACTCATGAGTAAATGACCGAGAAGCGAAAAGGGGAATCATTTTAACTGATTTTATAAGCGAGCGGGATACTAAAACGACCAAAATTCAACGGAATATGTCTTTAAGTGATTCAAGTTCTGAGAGAAGTTTTAATTCAGAAGATTCTGAGGCAAATTTGGCCGAAGTGGAAGATGAACTAAGTGATCGCGAGTCGCAAGTTTCATGTGAAAGCCTGGAAAATGACATTGCATATGCCGATCAACCCTTGGCTGATGAAGAATAGCTAAAAAAGTACGAAGAAGAAGTTGATGAAACAAATAAGCTAGAGCAAGAACTACGAGGAAGACTTGAAGAATCAGTTCATGTGGATTCTTGGTGAGTGTCGGCAAATTTGTACTATGATCGTGTGAAGATCGAAGTAAAAGCTTATGTAAATAATCGAGCACTTGCTTGTTTGGCGGCGTGATTGCTGTAATGTATGATGAGAGTGGTTAGCTGTCGCTACAAAAAGTGTTATTTTTGTATGATTCTAGCTACCTTGATTGTTACAGGTGTTCCTGTGGAAACTGCAGCCGCGTTGTCCTTCAGAATTTGAGCGAGTGCTACTGCTGCCAGGAGCTGTAGTTGGTTGCAAAGAAGCCATGTGTAGCGAAAGTGTTCTTGAAGATATTCAACTCGAAACGGCCTTAAGGTGTATCAAACAACATCCTGGTTTTGGTCCTGTCTGCCTTCAAAAGTGGAGCTCACGTATGGCTGGCGAACGTGTCAATACCAAAGCCAAAGAGAGATATAAACAAACTGGAACCGCAGAAAGGTGAGATAGTTTTTGTTATTTTTGTACCGCATTGGAGTCAAATACGATCGATATGGTACACACTCGATTTGAAAACATACAAATTCTTTAATACATCGTCCAGCCGAAATTAAATACTTTTCTTATTGTCTTTTTTTTTACAGTTACTTGCGTAGCATTGCCTACAGGGAGTTTTCCAGGCTTGTCTACAAGCGAATTCCTCTTCCTGCGGAAATAAGACGGAAATAAGAAAATAATTTCCTGTCGGCAGGGATGAAACCTACACTGGATTCGAACTCGACGAAGATGATTAAGTAAACTTTTTAGGCTTTTTCCCTTGTAAATTATTCTGTTATTAAACTGCTGATCATCTGTTTAACTGTCTGTTTTACTTCATCTTTTGTTGACGTAAACAGTAGATTCATTTTGAACTGTAGCTTTTACCACTATCTTTTTTTTCCTTTTGATTTACAATTTTATAAATTTCAATAAGCATGTAATAAAAAAGAACTAGTGATAAATCAACAGGTGGAGTGTTCGCCCGGGGGGGTACTCACCATAATGGCCTATAAAGGGAGGCTCCGCCTAGAGGGGTATCTTTTTTTGGCTTCAGTATATGAAAGGGTAGGGATTTTTCTCGTTGAAGTATATGAAAGGGTAGGGAAATCTATCATTTGGGTCTGTGAAATGGCTAGTAGGGCTCACAAATGAATTTTATGGCTTTATAAAGTCAAGAAAACGTTCTATTTGTGTGATTGATTCCAATTTAAAAGACAGTTCATTTAAAGCGGTCAAAAGAGATGCAAAGCTCTAAACAAGGTATGTGAAAGGGGTACCAAAATAATGTCAATAGAATTGAAGGTATATGAAAGGGGCACCTTTTTTGTGAAAAATGGTATATAAAAGGGTAAGGAGTTGGACCTCGGGGTGGAACCTCTCCACATAAAAATTTGTTGAGTACCACCCCAGGGGTGTTCGTTGTAAATAATAAAAAAGTCATTATGCAATGAAAATTTATTTTTGCCCACCAAAAGAGGCCACTGCTTGCACAAAACTTTTTTCCTCTCCATTATGAAAAACAGCAATCTCCTATAGCCCCTTGTTACGAGAGAAAGAGAGATCAGGAGATGTGTCACTGATAAGAGAAGGTCAGGTCCTCAAATCCCCTAGTTCTAGACACAACTACCGTAAATCCTCTATTAAGCCCCCCGGGGGGGGGGGGGGGCTTATTTTTTTCAAGCACTTTTACAAACGAAAATCTGTGGAAAACTCCTCTTATATTTACATTTTTTATCTCTTACATTTAAATATAAACAGCCTTGAAATTTTTTGATACTATAATACTATAAGAAAATGGTGACAATTGTCCACAGAGAACTAGAGCGCAAAGTTGAGAAAGTTAAGCATATGAAGTTGGAGGTCATGTGGCCAAAGACCAAAAACAATATGGACTTCCAGCCTGAATAAACCATAACTGATCAGTCCACGTTAATCTTTAATTGTTTTGTGAAGAATAAGGATTGGGGGAGGGGGAGGGGGGGCTTATTAACTTTCCTCCTCTGAAAAGGGGGGGCTTAATAGAGGATTTACAGTATACACACAGCCCACTGACTGGTTGGTTTCAATTTATTTCCCACCAAAATCCTTTGACTTTTCTTTAACATTGCCTGCAAGCTTCCTTAAAGAGTTATTATTGCTAACCAACCTTCAAGGCTATGCATAATCTGTACGAGAATTCTGATTTCAATTGCAAAAGGATAGATATAGCTGACCAGTTTTGTCTGTATATACATAGACCACAATTCAATCACAATACACACATGTATATACGTAGTATAACTCAAAACTTGTACAAGAATAGTTCCCTACAGAAGCTCAACAGAGACAATATTCACTATGGCTTTTAAACTTCTAGCCCTATTTCTTATTCTTTGGACAGTCTTTAATATTCTTGTGTCCTTTCATGGGATTTTTGCATGCAGAGCAATAGCGAGCTTTCTTGGGGCCATCTCTGGGAGTTTTCTGTTTTTTTTTTCCCCTTTTTCTTGTATTTGAACTCGTGCTTGCAACTGGTTCATCAGGAACTAGGAAAAAAAGTAAATTGAATACAGTACAATTCAGCAGCTCCTCTAAAGGCGATAGAAAGGGTTGTGAGGATGAAAATCTTTACTCCTTTTTCCACAAAATTCATTCCTTTCTCCAATTTTTATAGAAAATAATCTACATAATATATTATAAACAGAAAAGATAACTACAGTCAAATACACAACTTATGCAGTTGTGAAAAGAAAGCCTGAAAAAATTCAGGCTTACAGGGATTCCAACCCTGATCTCTGTGATACCAGTGCAGTCCCTGTGCAGGTTGAAATTGAAATGAACTGCTGCAAGAATATGCCTAAAAAACAAAAACAGGCAATATTTTCAACAAAGAAGTTATACAGACTAAACTACAAAAACGTAATATCATTCAATAATGAAGGGCTTAGAATAACACTTTGTGAACAAACGTTCTGGATGTTTTTTTCTTCCAAATCAGCTAAAAATTTTTCTATGTGGCCTGTGATTCAACAGAAACACCTTGCCCTGCATTTTTTTTGCCAGTTTTAGCTTATTTTGCGAGAAAAAATGTATGCAAAAAATGCGTTGGCCTTTTTTTGTTAAAATAGGAAACAAAAGAAACCTATTCAGGTCTTTGTTTAGCAAAATCAGCAGAGCTGGAGATTATTCTTACCAGCAATACATTCCAACATAAGAATATGCTATCATCTGAATATGGCTGCCCGGAAATCTTAGCTTACTACGTACAGATAAATATCGTACCTCATCGTGAAGACTGAACCATCTTCTGCTTTGATTTAGCCGACGACCTTGTTCCCTTTAAAACTAAGTCCGCGAAAACTCGCCTTGAAAATATGGGCTCCTGATCGTTGATCACTAGATCAAAAGTTCGATTGTTTTTAAGCTCGCACGCTGTAAAAATGGTTGGCTCCTATTTAGCTCTCCTCTGCTGGACAAAGTTCACCCATTTCCGTCCTCTTTTAATGCTTTCCTCGCGTGAGTCATCAAAGATAGGAATTCTCTGAAGCCCGATACCTCTTTGGGGATCGGCTGTTCTGCTACAACCGAAAACAACACAGGCGTCGGCATGATTCCAGAAGAAGATTTCAAGAGAAGTCCGTGTTGCTCGCGAAGGTCGAGCTCCTTCGATGACGTCACAATAACACTCGGACCCATTCTCCGCAGAGCTCGGTAGTGGCCGCAAGAACCGCCAAAATTTGACACTTTGAAAAATTATAAAAAAATAAGGAAAAACGCTATGACCAAAATTTTTTCGCACAAGTAAGCAGGATGATAAGAAGATTTCGTTCAGCGAAAAACATTTTTGGGGGTTAGTTGCACTTTAACAAGGAGCACACGTTCGCCCCTCGTGTATTTCATTCAGTCTCAGTCAGAACTCTCACAGAACGAGACAAACAAACGCAGGCGATGAGGGATGCGCAGAAGCTTGCGCAGAACGTTTTTCCGCCCTGAAAGACCAACATTGACGTCACGTAGTCTCCAGTCTATCACGCGGCCATGTCAGAAACGTTTTCGTGAAGTTTTCGGAAATGCTCGGATTTTGATCTTTTATCTTTCTATAAAGGCCTGGGAAGAAAAATCTTTACCCAAATCTAACTTAGGATGGTTCTTTTTAGTGTTTGGTGAAGGTAAAGCGACAAAAGAAAATATGTCAATTTTTTGGTTCATTTGACCTTTAACCCTTTCACTACCAGGGGCCTTCATGCATGATTTCCTGTTGTTCCCAGAGGCAATTAGGAGATTCATCCCAATTAGAGAGTAGAAATCAAAACATATATGCTCAGTAGCTTTTGAGACCCTTACTCAGTCTACTAATTATTCAGAATTCAAGGTTAAACATTGTTTTATTTATTGACTTAGTTATTACTAAGAAGCAAATCGAGTACAGGTATAAAATATGTTGTGAAGTTTTATATTTTGAAAAATTCAAAGTTCCCGCCATTGCTGTTAGCGTGTCACATCACTGCATCTCATATTTATCATTCAGTATTCGATATAATAAATATTATATACAGTACAAAGCTTTAATAATGCAAAGTTATAACATATAGAAGTAATACCGACATTCACATTACAAATAACGATCGCTGCTATTGAAAAAAGAATTGAAAATTTAAGTCAGTGAGGTAAATCAAATTTCATTGTGGTAGTCGCG
This sequence comes from Porites lutea, assembly GCF_958299795.1. Lineage (NCBI taxonomy): Eukaryota > Metazoa > Cnidaria > Anthozoa > Scleractinia > Poritidae > Porites > Porites lutea. Next base: position 289,921 of record NC_133210.1, read on the forward strand.
GAAACACTGGTCTTGACAGAGTGCAACTCCGCACTGTTGACACATAAATTTTGTTTCAATGGGATAGTTTTTGGGAGTTTTCTTCCCCTTAGCCTTGCAGTTGACGCACTGCCTCTTACGGCTGTCGATCTTGGTGGAAATATGGGTCAATGGGGCCCGAGAGACAAACGGCAAAGCGTCGCTTGCGGGTCGTTTTCTGGAGTTGAAATTGCGGATGAGTCGCTTTCCCAACTCAAGACGGAAAAGATCTTGTGCACGTTTCACACGGCTTTCGGACTCTAAAATATAAGCGTTACAGGCAGCCAAATTAAAAGAAAACCAAAACAGATATTTGTACCACTTTCTCGACTGCCTTCCAACATAATAATACGAGCGAAGTTGATCTGCTCGGTCAACACCGCCCATGTTCGCTGTGTAAACATCCAAAACGCGTGGCTTCACGATCTCAATTCCCTTCCTTTTTTCTTTTCGCTGTACAGTGCATATGGATTAGTTTCTTCGACTATCAGATCAACTGTTTGCTCTCCAAAAACTTTTAAGAAATAATGGTCCGCCTTGGCATCGTCCAGAGGGTTTAAACGTAATCCAGGTTCACCAGAGAACTCGCTCACTTCAAAGTTTGAAAGTTCGATCGTCCATGGAGTTTCTGCTTCGGTGGAATCCTCGCTTGTTTCGCTGCTTGTTTCCTCACTTTCGCTGTCGCTTTCTTCATCCCGCCTGGCCTCAAAGCCCATGAAGTCGATGTCTGAATCATTCTCATCAAATCTTGTCCGAATTTCCAAAGATTTCCCTGAATTGGTCTTCGCTAATACTTGTTGGTGATAAACAAGAGGCCATGCTAATCCGTAATTGGTGGTTGATTTTTTTGAATTTTTTAAACGGTTGAGCGACTACAAATCTCTTGAGTGAAGAACTCTTTTATTCTGCGGCTAATGCACACTTCATTAGTAAGTTTTACAATGCCTGTATATGTACCTAAAAATCGACTGAAATAGTTTTACACGAATGTAAAAACACACCTACGGATCTGCGTAAAGGAACTACAAACCTAGCGGTAGTGCGTGTAGGAAACAAGCGGAAAATTTTTTCACGACGCGACATAATTATTTCGTGCATTGCACAATATTTTGGTGCCCATAGCTTAAGCTAAAACATTATGAATCCTTTCAATCTAATTCTTCACTGCAATGTCCAAATATTTCACTGTAGTCTTTATCGTTAATTCCGTCGCGTACCGCCATGTTGATCAGTGTCGAGGTTGTGAATGTTGTGTTTTTGCCTCTCTCTAGCTCCCTCAGGCCACGAGTTTATTATGCGCAGTAGCTGTAATATGATTGGCTGAAATGTCTAAAACAATGGGACACCTTTTGTTTAGAGTTTCAAGCCTTACGGGGGAGGTGAGAGGGCATCAAAACAAAGGCTGTTTCAGCGGCCGGTTAGGGCCGGCTTGGGAATAATTGCATATTTCTTAGCGGCCGGTTCCGGCCGGCTTGGGAGTGAAAGGGTTAATGTCTTGTTGTATTTTATAGTGCAAGGGATTTGTATATCATTTTATTTTTTTATGGGCTTTTATTTGCTGGCTTTGTTTGAGTATGTCTGCTAATTTTTAGTTTTTTCAAAATTTCAGCCTCCTTTGGAAAGTTTGGCAACAGTTGAAGAAACTGTTGTGAGGGACAAGGTATGAGAAAAGCTAAGTTAAGTTTGTAAATTGTGTGATTAAATGAACTCATCAGTCCAGGAAGTAAAAATAATTTTTCTGAAGATATTAAACTTTAGGCTCATAGGCCAACCTGAATATACAATTGTAGAAGAAAGATTTCCATTTATTCACTCTTTTCCTTGCAGGCAGTTGAGTCTCTCAGAACAATTGCTGCAGAGCATTCAAGCCAAGATTTGGAAAATCACTTTGTTCCTCTGGTCAAGAGACTATCACAAGGTTTGTTAGGATCTTGTGTTTCACAAATAAGAAATTATCTGGCATTTATGTCAAGCCAAGGCAAATAATAATATATTATGAAGCTAAAAAAATATTACTTGCTCAGTAAGTGTTAGAATGAATTTGTTGTTATTTGCAGGAGACTGGTTCACTTCAAGAACATCAGCTTGCGGTCTTTTCTCTGTCGTGTATCCTCGGGTTAATGCAAATCTTAAGGCAGAACTAAGGCTGTAAGTACACTTGATCTTCTTTACAGTACCAGGTTGCGCTTTATTATTGCTCGAAGTTTTGCATGAAGGCTGAAATTAGTGTTCTCTGAGGTTTTAGAACTTCTAAAAAGTCAAAAAATGATCAGGCATATAAATTTGCTTGTTTGAAATGTACTCTTAACCTGAACTCAAAATCCATAAATGAAGCATTTTTGTTAAATGGAAGCTGAGAAAATGAAGGCCAAGGTTAGTATTTGAGAGTGCCATATTTGAAATATTAACCCATTCGCCCCGGAGATTTTGCTGAAAAACATGTTTTGAAGCTACAATCTTGGACAAAAAGTGTTAAGAATTTTGCTCTTTCTTACACACAGGAGACCCACCCTGTGTATTTGGCACCACAGTGACCCCTCCCCCCACCCCTCCCTGGTCAATGTTGTTTAGTAGGCAGCAAAAATGTTCGGGCCACACTTCAACATTGTTTTTTGGGGGGGAGGGGGGAGTATCTTGAGTGAACCGGGCTTTAGAGGGAAGTATTCTAAAATTAAACATACAATGTGCATTGTTCTTAACATTTTTGTCCAAGATTGTATTTTCAAGATATTGAACGGTATGCGCCACAGTAAACATTTGAAGTGAAAAGAAAGTGTTTTTTCAGGGGAATAGAATAAAGATAAAATTTTTTGGAATGCAAAAATGAATGTTGATTCTATTTGGCCCGCTGTGAGGGTTGTAAATGCTCCAGGGCAGGGTGAGCATACAAGACTGACGTTACAGTGACAACAAGGCGTAGTTGTCATGGTCACAGAATTATAATGTTCATTGCTCTTTAGACGCCGTTATGGACTCGATACGCAATTACGATACGTCGGAAACAGAGAATGATACTGACAGGATTGTTCTGCCAGTGAAACATGGCTAAAGTTACTAGTGAACCAAGGGTGGTCTGTCTATTTACTTGCTGTTTCTAAAAATAATTTCCATGCGTGCCGTCATATCGCACAACGGTTTACAACAATCTGAGCATTTTCTGTTGTTGGGAAAGATTTATTCCTATATATTTCACTATTTCCAACAATTAACAAGAACTTACCATTACTGAGGTCTTCTCAGAATGAAAAGAACAGCACATGTTATGTCCTATACAACGGTTTACATCTAAAACATTGAAATTTGAGACTGTCACTCAATTATTCCTCAAAGAACGCTAGCAAATCGTTGTAAACCGTTTGGAAATCGCCATTTTAAGAACAATGTGCTCCGTTTGTCCAGATTATTATGTATTATATCCAGGACACATAATTCCCTTGGTTGACGGAATGTTTTAGCCTAAGAATCGCCCTCAAAATGGACACCAAAGTACACGGTTTACAAACCGGAACTAACGTTGTAGACAAACGGAAGTGACGTCAGCTTTGTACTGCATAAGACTAATTCCTTTTATCTTCTGTTTACAAGTATTGATTGTCAACCATTGTAGGCATTTCTGCTCACAACTGCCTAGTACTTTATTCTGGTTAACAAGAACTTACCATTACAGAGGTCTTCTCAGAATGAAAAGAACAGCACATGTTACGTCCTATACAACGGTTTACATCTAAAACATTGAAATATGAGACTGTCACTCAATTATTCCTCAAAGACCGCTAGTAAGTCGTCGTAAACCGTTTGGAAATCGCCATTTTAAGAACAATGTGCTCTGTTTGTCCAGATTATTATGTACTATATCCAGGACACATAATTCCCTTGGTTGACGGAATGTTTTAGCCTAAGAGTCGCCCTCAAAATGGACACCAAAGTACACGGTTTACAAACCGGAACTAACGTTGTAGACAAACGGAAAATTAAACATACAACATGCATTTTTCTTAACATTTTTGTCAAAGATTGTAGTCGAGTGGTTTCGATAAGCAGTGGCGGTTACAGGCAGCTCAGGGGCGAATGGGTTAACAATCAGAGTTTTCTGTTGTTGAGAGAAATGTTGCAATTTTCACAACCCGACATGTGATAATGCATTATGAGTTTCAAGTAAGCTAGGGCGAGTTATAGCAAACTTTGCTTACATTCTGCTTCCCCAATAAGGCGCAATTGTTTTGATATTTCTAAATCATTTCCATGGCTGTAAAAAGCCTTCTAGAGACAGATTAGATATATGATCCTTGCAAGGTCGATGACAGATAAGGCTGCAGTTAAATGACCTATTATGCAAATAAGCGCATTGCTAAGGCGAAGATATTGTTTAAGCCATATTGAGGGCACTTCACAAAATGAGTGCAAATGAAGATTTTCACATTTTATCGCCATGTTCCATACTGCAATCGGGTCAGTGTCACAACAAACATCAACAACAGCAGTTTACTCATAAGAATTCAAGGTGGCGATGAAGAAAACAGAACAGAGCGGCAAAAATTAAGGGCGAATTTAGGGGATTTTGTGGCTGCGTTGGACCACAGTGAAAGAAATTGATGTAAAAAGTTGAGGATTTACAATACTGTGCTAAATCTTGAAAGAAATTGTAGATTTTTCTGTTACTAAGCGTTGAAATACACAAACAGATGTGTAGGTGTGTGCAAATGTAAACAGACCTTTGACTACCTGATCAAACAACAATCGGTCTTGGAAGGTTTCCTCCCTTTTCCTATGTTCTCCTGGGAGGAAACATATTGGTTATAATGAGTATCTTTTTTCTTTTATCTCATAACAGTAATTTTCAAAAGTTGTGTGAAGATGACACACCTATGGTGCGAAGAGCAGCTTCTGGAAAACTTGGAGTAAGTATCTCAGTGATGCAGAATGAACAAGCGATTCATCTTTCACTTATGACAGCCTACATGTACTCTCATTCATGTATGATCTTTTACCACGGATATTAGAAGTTGTTTAGCAGTTTTAAAACCATTTTTGAGCAAGAATATAATGTTCAAACAATGTTCGTGTATCTCTATTCAAATCATTGTAATGGAATAGATTTTGACACAAGTATGCTGTCTATTTCAGATGCTTGTGGGTAGGCTGATTTTGATACAATAATAAAATTATTACTTTTATGCTTGGTATCAAGTCTTTAGGGAATAACACAGTAATATTGAGACTGACAGGGCTTGACTTGTGTGCAACATTGAGTTTCACGTGAGCTTGCCAGATGCATGTTCGACGTATTTCTAGTACAGGGTGCAAAGAAGTCAGTTTTTCACTACTTTACAAGCTGCCCCAACCCCTCCAAAAAAAATTAATAAAGAAAAATAAAAATAATGAGCAGGATTTATTACAGTTCTTCTGTAATTTGAATTCCCCAAGTTGCCCGTCAGGCAAAAGCAAAATCCACGAGTCCTGAGTTATTAGACACCACTTTCTTTGCGTGCTGTAGTATAAAAATTGTTGAAATAGGCCTATTGGGTGTTAATGATAGGAAAGGAAGATTAGATTTGCCCCAGTGTGCATTGTTTCTCCTTGAGATTGTTGTTTAATGCAGAACCATAACAAAAAAAGTAAAGAGAAGTTTTCTTTCCGTCACCTTCCCCCTTCACTTTTTTTGCTGTCCCTCCTATTTTCACAACAAACTTATTATCTACCTTGCTTGCCCTGAGCTTTTCATGCTTGTTAGTTTAAGGTCTGTTGCTAACACCCTAACACTTTTATGTGTGCTCAATCAACGTTAAGAATATTATTATTTGGGTGGATTCTGATGTTCACTTCCATGTTGATTACAGTGTAGATAGGAATTTGTGTATGTAGCAACATGCCTTTGTTTTATGTTTCATTTATTGCCATCTTAGGAATTTGCAAAATGCATGGAGCTAGAGTTTGTCAAATCAGACCTTGTTAAGCTGTTCAACAACCTTGCTAGTGATGAACAGGACTCAGTGCGACTGCTTGCTGTAGAAGGCTGTTCAAGTATTGCATCAATTCTGCCAGATGAGGATAAGCTAACTCTTCTTATGCCTACTGTTAGGGCTGCAGCACAGGTACATAAACCACACCATTCAACCCTTGTTTTGTGACAAAGTGGCATAGAAATGAAAGCCCTATGTATCCATCATGTTCTATGTTCCATTCATGTACTCATCTTTTCATTTCACCAATGCTTTGCCATAAATTTTGTGCAAGGAATCTGATAAAATAAATACTCCATCTTGTTTTTGTTAAAATGTAACTTGGCTTGTACATGTACATTCTGGATGTCATTTGCCCAGATAGTGTTTCCATTAAGTTTCATGCTTGTTCTTCTAGGACAAGTCTTGGAGGGTGCGATACATGGTAGCTGACAAATTCACAGAGGTAACTTTACACAATCTGTTTCCATTTTTTAGTGCATTTCAGTTATGTTTTGGTGGTTTTGTTATTTTCATTCAAGTTGCATACTTATGTTATTTGTTGTGATTAGCTGCAAAATGCTGTAGGATCAGAGATCACAAAGAATGATTTAGTGCCAGCATTTCAAGGTTTACTTAAGGACTGTGAGGCGGAAGTTAGAGCTGCTGCAGCTGGGAAAGTTAAAGGTAATGCATTCAGGGTGGTCTATAATAATTATTCATGTAGGAGCTCTATAAATAATACAAGCAGTTGAGAATGCATGTCACTATTACAACAACATTTATTCAAAGTGACTTCATACATGTAGCAGCTATTTCACCTAGCAACTGTATAGTTATTAGAGTGACTTGCTTGTGACGCTGAGAGAAAGATAGGGTGAATTAAGCTGGTGTTGAGTTAGAGACTGTCATTTAATAATATGCATTGCGTCAATTAGATTAAGTGTTAAGTTGCAATTCAGCTATTGTTTTTTGACAATGTCGAGAAGCACTACCTCGATCATCTTCAAGCTATTTTGTTTTTTTTTAGATTTTGCCGATAAAGTTCCTGAGGATGTTCGTGAGCAGGTGTTGATGACTAATTTACTTCCATGTGTCAAGGTATGTTGTTAACACTGAGAAGCTAAGGCTCTTTTACTAGATATTGAATTTGCTCTATGGTCAAGAAAATTTACCATAGTTTTAATCTAAGCAGAAAAAAGTGATAAAATGAAAAACAACACAGATCGAGTGACCCGTATTTACTGCAGAAATTAGTGATACATGTACACATATCTTTTTGCTTAACACAGCAGTTGTAATGATGATTAAGGCAGCAACTTGGGGAAAAATAATTGACTGCAATTTGTCTTTTATCCATTGTTCATTGTAGGACTTGGTAATGGATCCTAATCAGCATGTCAAATCTGCTTTAGCTTCTGTGATAATGGGACTCTCACCAATGTTAGGAAACGATAAGTAAGTCTGAAGCAATGCATTATTAATTAAAAAGAGGTTCAAAAGGTAATTTTATAATTATTATTACTTTGAAACTTCTGGATGTTGTCACCTCTTTCCTCAACCTTAACACAGCAAAAAGATTTCTTTGGGAAATTTTAAAGTTTCTTTGAACCTACCAGACAGAATGTTTTTAAACTTTGTGAGTAGTCAAAATAAGCGTTAGCAGTTGATTGCAATTTGTGATAAAAATGCGGGACATCTAACTCAGTTTTGAATTAAAAGAACTAAATGCTAAAATTAAACTGTGTTTTAACAGGGTACTGAGGAAAGCTCTCGGGTTTGGCAACTATTTGATACCAAGTTCCATTATTGTAGCAGAAGAAATGCATCACACTGTTGATCTGTTAATTGCAAAGTGCTAAAAAATGCTATCAGCCATTGAGAGCCACTTTAATTCTGATAGTCAAACTTACTTGTATTTTCAGTAACTTGATGCTCGGTTAACGTTTTTTATTTGGTTACTTCATTTTTAGCACTATTGAACACCTTCTTCCCCTTTTCCTTACAATGTTGAAAGATGAGGTAAAGTATGATGTTTTTGTAGTGTGCTATAATTATTGCTAGAAAGATTTTTACAATTCTCAAAGTTGACAGGTCTTATAAGTAATGCTATTTCTTTTGAGAAAGTTATGTGAGGGCCGGCCGGTGCTTTGCTTTTCTTGCAGATTCCTGAAGTAAGACTCAATATAATATCCAACTTGGACTGTGTCAATCAAGGTACTACAGTGCTGCTTTAAAACATAACCGGCAGTGGTAATATGAAACCTGTTGTTGGTGGTCACTGACATTACCTTAATTTCATCTAAAATTTTAGAGTACCTATAATAGCTAATGTTTGAGAAAAAAAAAAGTTTGGATCGTTGAGGAATGTGGGAAGGCCAATAGAGTGCTTAACGGTGAAGACAGTGTTGGCTGTTGTTGCCAAGTGACCATTAAGTACCAGTTAGTTTAATACAGGCTTGACCATAAATTATGAGTTTTAGGACAGCTACTTAGGCTACATGGTGAAAATGTCATGAGCGTCGTGATAGACACTGAATTATTCCCAGCTAAGCAACAGTACTTAAGAGTGATAGGCAATGCCAGTTTTCAGACGGCTTTCGATGCACAGTGTTGATTTGGTTGTTTCTCCCAGAAACAAGTTGTTATGAATTTTGAGGTGAAATCGGTGGGACTTCAAATTATTCCTGTTCACTATCCCTCCCCCCTTCCCCCCCCCAAAAAAAAGACACTCGCTGTGTGACTCCCAGTCAAGTTTCTCCTCTTTTAGTTACTGTTTCTCCAGTGTTAGTTGAAAGTTTTTAGCTGTTTTTTCGTTTAGCTCATGAATCATTTGTTAGTGGTATGTTGCTGAGTTACATGTAGTGCTTAAACCATTCTTACAATAAATTACTTGTCAATGATAATTATTTGATTCCTTTTTAGTTATTGGCGTTAATCAGCTGTCACAGTCTTTACTACCTGCCATCTTTGAGCTTGCAGGAGACACCAAATGGCGTGTACGACTGGCAATTATAGAGTACATGCCATTACTAGCCAGTCAGTTGGTAAGTACCACAACAATTACTATCTGGACTGGTGACCAACAAACATCAAAGTTGTAATTCCTTCTCCGCCAGAGTCAATAACCTTATTAAGATGGGAGATGTAGCTCTACCTTTTGAGTATATTGAGGTCTGAAAATGGGACCATGTAAAATGTTGCCAATACTTTAAGTCGACTGACAGAAGAAACGACTCAGTAGCTGTACTAGTCCCTTTCCTCACTAATTTTATCACATGTAGCTGACGCATAACATTACTGTCTCATGCATTCTATCAGGGTGTAGAATTCTTTGATGAGAAGCTTAACAGCCTGTGTATGACTTGGCTTGTAGATCACGGTGAGTCTGATTTTTGCCTCAACCCTTTCCTTTCCTTTTCTTGATATTTTTTGAATAGATACCTGCAGACACTAAACCTGTTGCTAAGTATCATGTTTCATTTTTAAGATTTGCTGATGAATCTGTTCTGTCTTTGTAGTGTATGCTATCCGAGAAGCAGCAGCAAAAAACCTTAAAAAGTTAGTAGAAAAGTTTGGAACCGAGTGGGCTCAGGTGAGGAAATAATGGTCAATTTGATCTTGACTTGATTCGTGTTTTTCTTTTGTCCCCCAAAACTGGGAGATGGTACAAATACACCGCTACTCAACTGATTACGGCCGACCGTCTTTTGTTTAAGGAGAAGGGGTTAGTTTCTAAAGAAACTCTGGAGTTGTGTCGGTGAGAAGGGAGGGAAATGAAGCGCAGCTAGCCCTCTTAACGAATTAACGAATCCAAAGGGTAATAAAGGGCAGGAGAGGGCTGTTCTTGGGCTGTTGGGCTGTTGTTTTCTGTTGCTGTGACGAGAGTTGACGTCTCCCTTCCTGGAGGTGTCGCTATGTTTGTTGCTGGTTCTTGCTTTTGCTGCGAAATGTTTTTCTCCACCCAACACTCCTGTTTCCCTCCAGTAATTCTAAACATTGAATTTCATCTGAAGAAGAGCAACTTTGTTGTTATTTTTATATCAATCAGATGAGGAGAGTGATCTCTACCTTTTGATCTTCTTAACATATAATAACCGTTATTTTTTTTCTTTTTTAGAGCAAAATTATTTCAAAAGTGTTGTCCATGGCTACAAACCCAAATTATCTCCACAGGCTTACCACTCTATACTCAATTAACGTAAGTCGTCCCAGCTCCTTCTACTTTTGAACACCGTGTTCTGAATGTAGATAGGTTCGTTTGCTTTCGTGGTTTTATAGTGTGACCTCAAACACCCAAACATGCTACCGTGGTAGAGTCAGGTGTTTTTTTCATAAGTCATTTCACCCTAAAAACCTGATCACCTAAAATCTGTGTTTCCTTTAATATCCACTTCGGTTGGCATTGCCTCGAAAATTTATGATGTTTTTAGATAAAGCTAGCTTACTTTATAAGAAGTGAATAGCGCAACATTTCAGTAAATGGTTATATACTTTGTTTTGTCATTTTTTCTTGTATAGTTTTTTCTTATGTGTTGTTCACAATATTATGGCAGGTGCACCATGGTTAACCGCTGTTGTAACACTACACAGCATGTTACTAATATTACACAAAATGATTTTGAATCGAATCTCCCAGTAAAACCTAGCGATGTTTTTTTTCAGTAGAAGCCAAGATCAGAGTGTTTTATTTTTTTTTACATATTGCAGGTATTAGCAGAAGTCATGGATCCTAAGAGTGTAGTAGACGTCATGTTGCCGGTTGTTATCAGTTTAGCTGGTGATTCTGTGGCAAATGTTCGCTTTAATGTCGCCAAAACACTACAAAAAATCGCCCCTGTTCTGGATGAAAAGTAAGAACTCTCCCTTTTCTTTCACTAGAAACACGCTGTTAGAATGTAAAATACGCTCATTTTTTTCCACAGTACCATCAAAACCCAGATAAAACCAGTGCTTGATAAACTAAATGGCGACAATGATGTGGATGTGAAATATTTTGCACAGGAGGCCTTAACAGGTATGTATATGATGTGACATTGTTAGTGTCCCATATGTCTAAAATTTACGTCAGATTGTTGATGTTTTGATGCCACGTTGATTTAACTTCCTCATAATTATCTTACGTAGGTACGGAAGGTAAAAAGACAAACGACTCAATACTGAACAACCCTAATTTACTAACAGGCGATTGCCTTGTGTTTTGGCCTTGAAAGTTGTGCATTGCCGCCATATGCCGGCCACCTTCATTTAATAATTTATCTCACTTGATATTTTGTTTGTTTCCATTAGTTTTCTAGCTTGTTTGGTAATCGCTGTGGATCAAGTTCTTTCGTACTAAAAGAAGCTATCTTCAGTTGCCAGCCGTGCATGCTGTAATGTTAATTTCTCTTGATCAGAACTTCAAGCGGACCCCCTTGCACGCAAGATATATTAGTGTTTTGCCGAGTCAGTTATTTGATTAATTTCCAGAAGACGTCGTGTGGAATCTTACTCATTTCGGCCTAGTCGGCTGGCTACCTCTGCTGCTTCTGACCTTGTAAGATAAATTATTACTTTAAGTGCAGACTTTTAAAACTTTTTTTCTGTGGACTAGTATATACCCAGTATCATTTTTTAAAATATATAAAATATGTTTTTCGTTCATGAAGTAACACCAGCTGTCGAGAAAATGCAGAAGTTTAGTAACAAACGTTGTGCTTACACTGTATGTGTGCTGAAGTGTCGCAGGTGTAGTACTAAAACCATTCACTTTACGGATTTCTTTGGCAAGCTGTTAAAATAAAACGTTTTATTAATAACTGACTGACAAGACTTGTTACGTATGAAGATTTATTATTTGTGTTTTGTCCTCTTCTCATTTTTGATTTCTGAACAGTCGGCTCTGATTTCCACGCGTATTCGAGGTACAGTGCTTCGGGTGTAGTCTAACGTCAAAACGACAATCAACAGTGAAAAATGTAATTAAAAAGATGTAATGAATGTTTTTGTTATGTAATGTTTTGTAGTGACATTTCTTTTAAGTATAGCTTTAGTGAGTAGCTGTGAACGAAATTAACACGAAGTGCGTAACAAACTATGTTGAAGGTTATTATCTTATTAAAGTTCATCGATATCATTTCTGTTTCTGCTTATTGAAACTTTTTTTCCGTTGCTTTTCTGCTGTGTATATGTTGTGGTTCAATTTTTATCCTTGGTTTAAATTTTATTTTCTTTTGTTTAGTTGTTTCTAACTCATTATCGTACAAAACCATACCCCAAAACAAAGGAAAATAAAATTTAAACCAAGGATAAAAATTGAACCACAACATACAGCTCAATCCAAAAAGGTTGTTTCGGTAATTGATCATTAGTAATTGGGCATTGGGCATTGGGCATTTGGGCATATGGGAACAAAGCAATGATTTTCATTTACTTGAGTGACCACCAAACAAAAGCTTCCCAATGCGGAACCCAAAGCCCAAAGCAACCTTTATTACTGGGCTGCCCGGCAAGCCCAGTCATAAAATGGGTTTTCGGTCGTCGGTGTCACAAAGTGGTCATCCGGGGGGGGGGGGGGGAAACACGAGGGTCTGGTACGTAGAAACGATGTTCTCACAAATGGTTTCATAGGGTTTTCCCTTGCATGAACCCTTGCACGGATACTTTTTGTACCTTGTCTGCGCTCCCTTGAAAAACCCACAAGGCGTTGCGAACCTGAAGAAGGCTATTTGCGTTGTTCGAAGCTATTCGACCATAGTAGTAATTTTTTTATTGTTCGAGTTTAAGTCAGTTAGATGATGTTGGCGCTGGGAAACTCAGAGAAATGCTCGCGTTGCATTCAAACCGACACGCCGTTCACGGTAGGTTCTTACTAAAAGACTGAAAAGATGACTGTGAGCGTCAGGTTTGGAGCACCGTGGCTGTTTCGTGAACTATCGATCGATGTAGTACATGAGCAATTAAGAAGCACAATTTATGAGCAAAGTATTTCACCAGTTGACGACACTATGGCTGAAGACTTGATTGTAAGCCGTCATAGTCAGTGAAGCGAACAACTCAGTTGCCGATGAATGGCAGATGAATCCTGATGTGAGGCACGTCCATAAGCGAGGGACGTGACAACTTTGCCATGTTAGAAGACTGGCTTTTCCTTTAAATATTTCCTTCTATTTAATGCAACACACGCCACTTTGGAGATCTAAATTTCGGATACTGAGGATAAAGAAGACACGGGCAAAAATAGGAACTCTGAGAATTTCGCACATAAGTTTAAAGCTTCTCCGGGACATCCCATCCGGGAGCTTCACAGAGAGCGACTGAGTAGAGCATACAAGTGTAGCCCACGTCGAGGTTTCAGGGGGTTTGCTTTTGTTTGTATCTGTATCTTGCTAAGCTTTTGTCATTAAATTTGTACAAGATCTTGTGATCACAATTCTGTGTTTTCGCCCATTCAGCAAGCACGCTATATTGATGTCAGCATTAGCGAGTTTCAGAAACGCCTTTGAAAATTTTCAGATCTCGTGATGTTTCTTGATATTTCTTTTACCATTTTATGGAGATGTAAACTGAAGTCAGCGCAAAATGGAAACTTAAAAAAGCGTATAATCCATTTATCTCGAAACAAAACATACATGACTTATACGACCTTTATTTTCGTAAAGGTGTTTTGAATACGAACGAACACAGTCAATGTGAGGGGCAAAAACAGCATTAATATAAATGAACCATAGGATTTTAACTAATATAAGGGTCAATTATTGTGCATTGAGATGAATCGCTTGAAAAGAGAGACTTCGCTTGAAGATGTGATCAGAAGTAAACAAAGGCATGATAGTGCGTCACGTTCAGTCTTTAATATCCAAGGAGTCACTGTGAGTAGTGTTTCCATATTGTTTAGCTGACACAAAAAGCTCGGACGAGTTATAAAGCGGCATAGTTTCCATGAAGAAAAGTTAGTCTTGGGTGAGACAAACAGAACTGGAGCGAATTTTTAACTCACATCGGTATCAGGTAAAAAATATGTTACCGATCGTTTCATCTATTTACATTGTTTGAAGTGCGTGCTGGTGAACGCAACATGCGAGCGAGAAATCTTTAAGAGCGACTTTCTGGAAATACCACGGATAGGTGTGCAAGATGGAAAAATCGAAATTCCCCAAACTTTGTCCCAACAAAGCCCTTTGGAAACTATTTTAGAAAATACAAGACTCAGTTCGTTTGACTTAATATTTTCCAAAATAATAATTTTTTTTAATTTTCACCTTCGAGAGGCCTTCAAACCACCGAAAAATGTGCTTGATACCCTCGCTTCGTGAATGGAAACGGAAACTAATACCATGACTTTTCTTACATTAAACAATTTTATGATCCTTCCTTTCTACCTAAACGTTGTTACAATTTCAAAAGATTTCAATCTGATTTTTTAATATTTTTTCAAAATTACCCTCTAAATCAGCATTATCGCGACCATCAATTTTGCCATTTTTCAACGGCGAAAATCCCTTCCTGGTACATGGCTTTCATTAGAAAAATGGTATTCCAGAGAAAGAGCAATGTTTCCCCTATCAATCTGTGAAATAAAATTCTGGGGCAATTGAAACTGCGAGTTTTTACAACTGAAAACATTTACGGTACTCGCGTGATTTACGACCTCTGAACTTGCAGTTGTCGTGATGAATACAAGCGAGAACCTAGACAGCACTTGAAACTCTGACGCAAATTCGCCCCTTTTCCGCCAGTTTAAACACCAAAAACGATTTTAGATTTCACATTGGTAAATTTTCAAAAGGAAAAGCAATTTTATTGTGCGAAAGTGTGCTATGAACTTCTTGACTACAACACATCCCTTACGTGCGTATTTGTTTACTTTTGCCGTATTTGTAACAGTTATCATATATCTACAAAACGGCTTTAGTGTCGGTAGCTATGCTCTCATTTCTCATGAACCAAATCGTTATAGCTATAAAAAGGGAAAACGTTTTGACCTACCTCACATTATTTGACAACAGAACCGACTCTTTTACTGCCTTTAACGAAATGAGATTGCGTGACAAAGAACTTTGAGACCCGGGTTATACCGCGAAGACAGATACCACAGGGACAGCCAACGGCAATTTTCGGGAAAATATCTGTTCGGAAGACGATTTGAGATCTAGAATTTTCGGAGCATTTGTTGTAAAATTTCTTGCTTGCCTGCCTCTCCTAGGATTTTCGAACATCTACAAAATGGTAAAATTATTCATTTTTAACGGATTTTGACCCTAAAAAAGGCCACCTAGAATTTTCGGGAGCCTTTTCCTGGCTGAAATTTTCGAGAAAGTAAGTTTTTATCCCTATAATTTTCGGATCACTAGACTTTCAGCTAGGAAATCCGAACAGATCAAAAGTTTTTAGGGGATAAAACTATGCCTATATCTACCGTTTGAATACTAAAATACGTTCAACAATGCTATGTTAAGTGGTTTTGAACTATATCCTCGTTGGGTGCCCCTGATACCATTCCGAAAAAGACACTCACGCGGTGCCTTCTGTAACTATAAAAGCAAAGCATGTAAATAATCAAAATCCTTAGTTTCACTGACTTATCCGCTAGAGCGATTATGAAAACGTAAGACTAAAAAAACATATTTTCGACAACAGACTATGAAGTGGTTGGCCCTTATATTCTCTTACTTTCTATAAACGCCTGCTTACACATTTTGAAATACGATTATGAATTCCTTACTTGTATCCTTAGAAAAATGACATTTAGGGGGAAAAAAGGTGCTAATTCCTGGCTTAAAAGTCATCCGTCCCTTCCCTCCACCCCCTAAGGGTCGGCGGCCCGTTTCGGGTTGGGGCGAAGAAACGCAGAACATTTCAAACTGGACATAGCGGGGCTAGAAAACCTGCATAATTTTAGAGCACCTCTGGTGTTAAAAGCAAAGCTTTCAGTACTTCTGGCAACCTCGAGCAAGTTTTGCATTTCTGAGCAACGTTTGGGAGAAATATACGCTTATGTCACGCCAGAAAAAAGAGAGTAGTTTGATAGAAAATGTCAAATACGACTGAACCGCGCCCGTATAAGCGCCCCTAATGATTCTGGCAGGGGGAGGGGGGGAATTTTGAAATGGAGCAAAGGGGACCTAGCTCTAACCATGCCGTCTGCGCTTTAGCTGTGAGTCTGCCTTGGAGATAAATTTCGCTCATATTTTTGAGCAACTCTTTAAAGAAGATTGCAAGCCGTATAGTTGCGTCCGTCTGGAACGCTCGAGCGGTGAAACCAATGATCGCGCCCCTCGCACCTTAAAAAAAATGCGTTTTTTGAGAGAAAAAGGAAAAGAAAATAAAAGAGAAGGAAAGGCCGATCGCACTAACTGAAAGCTATTGTTTTTTGCATTGCTATTGAAAATCTGAAAAGGAACAGTCTTACACACGTAACCCTCGGGGCGGTACCAGGTGAATATATCACATAGCCCATCGTTTCAGGTATTTAACCTTTGCGTAAGCGTAGGATGTAAGACACACTTGCGGATACGCGTTAGCATAACGTGAGATACCGAGGCGCAAAAAAATAACAGTCGCGCGGCTAATGTTGGCTCCCCTCAAAAATGAAGCGAATTAACATGGGCTTGAAAAGTGAGATATTCGGATATCTTCGGATTATTGATAGCGAGTTATTTCCAGTGTTCTCTTAGAAAACCCAGAATTTCGAGATTTCTTGATAGTTTTATACATACGCTAATTATGAGATTCCTTTTCTTCTTTCCTAATGATAATTTAAATAGGTCAAGAAAAAACGGCTTTCAGTAAGTTAAAATAAGTTTTTTGAGGGCGCGATCTTTGGTTTTACCGCTGAGCGTTCCTGACGGGCCCAATCTCCTTTAAAGAGTTTCTCGAAACTGTGGGTAAAATTTATTGCCAAGGGAAACGGACAACTAAAAAGCAGGTGGTATGCTTAGAGCTAGGTCCTCTTTGCTCAATTTCAGAGTTTCTCTTCCCCACCCAGCCTCCCCCTCCCGCCCGAGTCATTAGGGGCGCTTTTACGGGCGTTGTTCAGTCGTACTTGACATTTTCTATCAAACTGCTCACTTTTTCTGGCTTGACATGTGCCATAACCTATATTTTGGCAAAACGTTCCTCAGAAATGCAAAACTTGTTCGAGTTTGCCAGAACTACAGAAAATTTACAAGACAAGAGGTGCTCTAAAGTTATGCAGGTTTTTTAGCCCCGCTATGTCTAGTCTGAAATGTTATGCGTCTCTGCGCCCCACCCCGAAAGCTGCTGTGGCTCCTTAGGGGGTGGAGGGAAGGGACGGATGACATTTTAGACTACGACTTAGCGCTTTTTCCTAAGAATACAAGTAAGAAATTCATAATCATATTTTAAAACGAGCGTGATGAAAACGAGAGACTACAGTGGAACCTCGATTTAACGAAGGGCCAAGGGACTAAAAAAATTTCTGAGCCACCCAACGACGGTTTCCTTCTAAATTCACTGAAAACATTTTTCAATGGTGTACCCAGAGTACTTTTAGATCTCTAGAAATGCATTCTAAGCGGCTTGTAAAATTTGTTCCTGTTCGGTCATCCTAGGGGAACTTGCATTGAGCATCTTCGAAATTACAAGGGCTTCAGTATTATTTTCCCAAAAATTTTAGATGCAATTTAACGTATCACGAAGTGAGAATTTTTCTGATTCCTCTCTCAATCACATGTTTGAATCCAAACATTTCAGGCTTCCTCTTTTCTATGAAAAATTAGCCTAACCTGGGATGTAAAATGTGAAAAATTTAACTTCAGAAAATCGCATTGAATTTATAAGATAACCTTCGAAAATTGAACAGGAACGGAACGGTCATCTAGAAATTTTTAGGCGTCCTCAAGCTATAGAAAATTCTAGGCAATATCTACTTCTCCGAAGATATATTTTACAGAAAACAGTCGTTGAGTGCCCCTGAAATTTGCTCGCTATAACGAGGCTTCGTTATATCGAGGTTTTTTTTCATACTGTAAATCCTCTATTAAGCTCCCCCGGGGGGCTTATTTTTTCAAGCTCATTTGAGGGGGAGGGGCTTAATAGAGATGGGGGGCTTAATATGTTTAATTTAGAAACTACGATGGTATCGCTTCTCCATAAAGAACTAGAGTACAAAGTGGAAAGGCTCACAGGAAGTTTTAGGTCATGCAGTCGAAAATCATAATCAAATCCGAACTTCCAGTTGGTAAATAAACCATCCCGGATCAGTCCACACGAAGCCTTTACGGTCGTAATTGATTAATACAGTCTTTCATTTATTAGTGAAGAATAATTACGGGTGGGAAGCGGGTGCTTGATAGAGGGGGTGGGGGGCTTATCAGAGGGAGGGGGGTTATTTGACAGGGGGCTTTAATATAGGTTTAACGGCATATTTTACTATTATCGAGGTAAAGAAAATCATTCGTAGGTTCTTTATATCGCGGTTGCACTGTATAAGGGCCTACCCCTATAAAGTCTTTTGACGAAAAAATATTTTTTTAGTGTTACGTTTGCAGGGTTGCTCTGGCAGATAAGTCAACGAAACTAAGGATTTTGATTTTTTACATGTTTCGCTTTTATAGCTACAGAAGGTGCCGCGTGAGTTTCTTTTTCGGAATGGTATCTGTCTGCGCGGTATAACCTGGGTCTCAAAGTTCTTTGTCACGCAATCTCGTTTCGCTAAAGGCAGTAAAAGAGTCGGGTCTGTTGTCAAATGATGTGAGGTAGGTCAAAATGTTTTCCCTTTTTATAGCTATAACGATTTGGTTCATGAGAAATGAGAGCATTTTAAAGAATAGCTACCCACACTATTAGCCGTTTTGTACATATGTGTACGGCAAAAGTAAACAAATACGCACGTAAGGGAAGTGTTTGTAGTCAAGAAGTTCATAGCACACTTTCGCACAAAAAAATTGCTGCTCCTTTCGAAAATTTACCACTGTGAAATCTAAAATCGTTTTTGGTGTTTAAACTGGCGGAAAAGGGACGAATTTGCGTCAGAGTTTCAAGTGCTGTCTAGGTTCTCGCTTGTATTCATCACGACAACTGCAAGTTCAGAGGTCGTAAATCACGCGAGGTACCGTAAATGTTTTCAGTTGTAAAAACTCGCAGTTTCAATTGCCCCAGAATTTTATTTCACAGATTGATAGGGGAAACATTGCTCTTTCTCTGGAATACCATTTTTCTAATGAAAGCCATGTACCAGGAAGGGATTTTCGCCGTTGAAAAATGGCAAAATTGATGGTCGCGATAATGCTGATTTAGAGGGTAATTTTGAAAAAATATTAAAAAATCAGATTGAAATCTTTTGAAATTGTAACAACGTTTAGGTAGAAAGGAAGGATCATAAAATTGTTTAATGTAAGAAAAGTCATGGTATTAGTTTCCGTTTCCATTCACGAAGCGAGGGTATCAAGCACATTTTTCGGTGGTTTGAAGGCCTCTCGAAGGTGAAAATTAAAAAAAATTATTATTTTGGAAAATATTAAGTCAAACGAACTGAGTCTTTTACTTTCTAAAATAGTTTCCAAAGGGCTTTGTTGTGACAAAGTTTGGGGGATTTCGATTTTTCCATCTTGCACACCTATCCGTGGTATTTACAGAAAGTCGCTCTTAAACTTTTTTAGGTCTCAAAATGCAAAGGATTTTATTCCTTTAAGTTAGAGAAAAATACCGTGAGGAAAATCTTACAACTGAATACTTTTCATCTTATGGAAAAAATAGTGCGTTTTCATGTAGACTCTGGACCGCAAATTATGAAAATTAGGATCGCACTTTTCACAAACATGCGAATTCTGGAGTTCAGAACCCAACCGACGATTGCGTTTTTCGCTGCTGTCAATCATCTTAACGGACCTCTTAGGAAACAAAACTTTACTTCACGGGTTCAAAAGGTCATGGTTTGTGATTTGTGGATTTCGATCCGTTTTGTGTGTTTCTTTGTTTCAAGGTTCGTTCCTTGTGATCGTAATTATGATTGACGGCAGCGATAAACACAATTGTGAAGGTGGCTTTTGAACTTTAGAGTTCGCATGTTTGTGAAAAGCGCAAAAAAGTCTCCGTGCAGTCAGTGAGGCCCCTGGATCAGGCGGGATCGATGGGCAGTTAACTGTCTGTATTAGTATACTTCTGGTTTTCATACAATACAATATTTCTGTCTAGTGTGAATCAGCTCAGTCTGTCGCATTTTATGCTCGTAGAAGGACAACAATTTTTGGAATTTCCGGTTACGTCAAATTAGTCACGTTATACTGTCACGCTATATTTTGGGGCACAGAGGGATTGGGGGAGGGGTGCGTGGAAATAATGCAAATTGTTTCCTGTTTAGAATTAATGGCTAACTTGTTTATTTTTATTCATAATGGTGGAATTTAAAAGTTATTATACAGCCCCCACTTAAAAATGGTACTCTTTTTTTTTGGTTACGAAAGTCTTTCAAAAGGGTACAATGATCTGAATGAGTTTATGTTTCAGTCTCACATGAGATTCTGTTGCATGCAATGGTTGCCGACAAGGTTTTATGGTAGCCTGAGTGTGTATAGCCGCCCCCTCCCCTCAGAAAAAATACCCCCTTTGCAGCCTAGTTAAAAATCGCCTTTCGGCGATTCTTGTTGAATCAGCAATATACTCGAGAGGTCTGACATGCCTTGCCTGCACATGCGTGTATTCACAGACTTCGCGTCTATTCTTTATGAATACTGCAAATTTAATTCATCCATGAGCTTCCTACTTTATCGAAGTCGATACTTTTTACTTGTTTCTGAATTGATTTGGTTCGCGTGTTAGCGACGACCGGAAATACGTCGGCGGTCGCAGGCTATTCGCGTGTATAAATACACGAAAATTCAAGGATCTCGATTCCAGAGAAATTACATCATTGTCAGAGATCAAAAAAGTGATTTACATGACACGTCATTTCAATGATCGCCGAAAATAAACGGCATACTCATCAAAAGACCCATGTGCATACAATGAAAGTTTACAACACCCGACCATCGCAGTTTTGCTATTTTTTTTTCGACCACTCAGTAGTGTTTACTTGTTCCAAAGTAATCAACGCTTTCAAGCGATGGAATTCGTGGACCGACACGTTTTGGAAAACCTCTAAATTTAATCTTTCCTAGGCTTTCTTCCCAAAGCATGCGTGGCTTCGATCACGCAACGGCTCTTAGTCCCAGTTTCCACGGTCCCCGCAAGGAACGCTTGGCCCAATGACCCCCCATTTGTGTATAAAATACGACGAAAATCCTCGGGGGGAGAGGGGTACTTCCAGAAAAACTGGGTTGGGTTTGCGGCACGCTTGCTGAGACTCGCACCCTATTTCACACCAAAATCTGTGATTTTCCCTACCCTATTTCAGACCTGAAGCCCTAGAGCCCGGCTCGTGACCGGAGCGCGTAACAAGCTGTTACGGCAGGTACACGGTTGGAAATGGCCTTGTCGCAAATGAAGAAGTAGCTTCTTCTAAAAAACATACCCAATTCAAGACTAGAGTGCACAAACCATACCCTATTTCAGACCAAAATTGTCACAATTGATAACCTATTTCAGACCAAAACAGCTAAAAAAACCATACCCTTTGGCGCTGCACATAACTATATACCTAGCCTATGTAAGGGAGTACCCCCCCCCCCCCCCATCGGGGCGAAAAACGCGTTGCAGATTATGAGTCTCGCTGCTTACGCAAGGGAGACTACAAAGAAGAGAGGTGCTACTTATTTAATCGTTGTGTGTGTTAAAAAATGTAACAAGCTGAAAGCTGTTTGCTTTGAAAGCACAATCGTTTTCCAAATGGGATTGGGGTATTCACAGAGCAGTGATCTGGGGCCCCCGACGACTATTTTCTGTCTGTTCGGAGAAGCAAATATTGCCTAAAATTTTCTATTACTTTAGAACGGCTAACAATTTTTTGATGTCTGTTCCATTCATGTACAAATTTCGAAGCTTATCTAATAAAACCCCTATGATTTTCTAAAGTTGAATTTTTTACATTTCACTCCTCAGGTAAGGCTTTCAGCGCCATCATCTATGCCGAAGTTATAGTCATTAATTCCTGCCTTAAACTACTTGAGTATAGCTGTAGACTCTCACCATTGAGAAGACAGATAATGAGTACAATGTATAATAAACTCAGTAATAAACCTTGGCGTGGAAACCGAGTGCTTGTCGTATGGTGTTAATCTCGTACCCAGATTTCCCTTTCCCTTGGCCGTGGAAGATCTGGGTACGACATTAATATCGTGAGTATCAAGAAAATCCACTGATCTGACAAACACCCCACGAGGCGACTAATGTTTCGCGGATCACTGCAATGATCGCTGCCCAGTATTATTTGTAGAGAAGGTAGTCAGTATTTTATTTTCCAAAGCATTTATGCCTATTCGGTTAACCATTCTGTCTATGATGGTCAAAGCATAGCCGGCGAACCAGTTCTGAAACACCCGAGTGTAAAACTTCTTGAATCTGGGGTGAAACTACCTTAAATGGACTAACGTTAGTGTTGTAACTGAGGTAACTTATTGTTTAGGTATAGTTTTCCTGCTTCTTTGATTGCCATGTAACTCAAAGTGGCGTTTTTATTTTGTATATACGATATTACAGCATAAACAAAGATCGTTGACACGAGAATCTTCATTTTAGTCCATTTACCGAATTTTCAATTATTTTAAAATTTATCTAGGATAATCTGCCCAGGACAGCTCCACTTTCTTCACCTGTTAATTGTTATCGGAAAACTTCTGGTCGTACAATACAATAATGAAAGCATTATATTGATCGGAACCTTAAAGGTGTGATGTTTACTGAAAAACAATAATAATAACACAACCCAATGTGATGCAGCTAAAGCCGATAAACTTAATCAATAGTTATTGCTATTTCTTTTTAAGAAAAGGTGTCTGGTAGCTTCCACTTGGTCAATCCTCCCGTGTGATAAAACTTTTTTGTAAATTAAAGGGACACGAATAAACCGGCTGGTCGTCACATCAGACCCTATCGGAAATCAAACACTGACCAGGAAACATTTTTATTGTTTATATTTTTCTTATTTTTCCCCATGGTGCTGCAAAACTGAGGCGATTGTGCCAATTGGTAAGTGAATTCATTCGCTTGTGTTTCAAGTTATTATCATTCTTCAGCAAATTTATGACAGCTTGCACGTTTATAGCAATTTTCTATAATCAACTGAAGCTAATGTAAATTCACAGTGAAATCGGCGAGTCTTAAGGTGTCAAGAAAATGCTCATTTCCCTATTTTCAAGATGTCTTTGGAGGGTGACACGGTCATATCGAGTGATAATTTTGCCTTTAGTACGAAAACAATAGTAGTAAGGTTGATTTCCACTGACGTGCTTTTGGCTACCCACGTTAACGCACGTAAATTTTAATCACGTAAATAAAATAGAGGCAAGATAAAAAGTGCTAAGCTTAAACGAGAAGTTGAGCGAGGTTCAACTTTTAGGCTGACGAGCGACCTTTCACGCATTGCGAACGTAAATTGTACGCACGTAAGCACGTAAAAATTTCGCGACACTGGAATCAACCCTTAAAGTGTCAAGAAAATGCTCATTTCCCGAATTTCAACACATGAGACGCGTTTGGTGGGCCACATGGTCATATTGAGTGATAATTTTTTGCTTTAGTATGAAAACAATAGTCTGTTGTCCGGGGGGTATATAAAGGAGAGCTGAGAATGCAAGTTAAAAATTTAGAATTAAATCCTCAAGGAAACCAATCTGAACATGGCTCAAGTTTTCTTGAGGCCCCTTAAGGACCTTATGGAACACAATAGTCAAGCAATGTTTGGCGAAATATAGTCAGTTAATCATATCGAGATCTGACTGGATTTGATACAAGGTGCCTACACTCAGTGTCCACTCAGCCAAGTGCAAGAACCAAGAACTTACCCTCCCCACCCATGACACTAACTCTAACCTCAAAACTAACCCATTATGCTAATCGCTAGTAAATTGCTCCCCCCTCCCCCCGAGCTCCGTATAATGATAATAGAAGAAGAATGAAAAGAAGGAAACCTTGTCAACCTCGACATAAAACTAAAAGCTTCTCTCTCTAAAACTACTTTCTACGCAGAGCTGTCAGCCAACTACCCGCGTTCAGGTTTGGGTCTTTCCCCAAGTTATCTGTCGGTACCCTTGGTCTCCTTAGAAACCGCTCGGGCCACCAGGAGTCTGATGCAATGCTCCCCGGTGCGAAGGAGACCACGATGACGATGCCCCATGTTCAAACGAAAACCTAGCGAACACGTTTTAGCACAGGAAGCCTAAGCGCGAAATATTGCGTCACCTTTGTACTCTCCCATTTCCCTCGCTTGTCTCCTCTGCCCCTCCCCTTTTTTGCACCTAACACACAGGCTACAAAAATCTGCAAGAGCTTCCCGTTCACTTTTCTACGGGAGTCTCCCCTTGGTCTGTTTTTGTTGGCGATTTCATATTATCATCGTTATTAGCCCCGTGTAAATTTCAGTCAGGGTATCTTTAATATTCGGAGACATTTCGTGGATCATAGGTCAGATGATCAAAAGCCGGAAATAGTTGACAGGAAACATGATAGGAAATCCTGAGGTGACTACTCCGCGGTATTATTATAATTTGAAACCTATGCTCACGTCCACCTCTGAATACACAAACAGGACTATAGTTCCCTGATCAAACAGTCTTGTTGATGAGTGATCGATGCTTCTCTTCGAAGTTAAAGGAGCGGTTCATTTACTAAGGAAAAGAGAAACGACCTGGGCAAACTTCATTCTTGGTTAAGTAAGTATAGTCACAAACTGATAATCCTCTTCAGGGTTCTTCAGCTCCTGGCAGTTCAAAGATCGGATTAAACGAGGATCGCAAATTCTCTGCATCAAATCAAATGGTTTGCTGTAAGACGATATTTAAAAACTGTCCGAAGTACAGTGCCAAACCAAACCAATTTTGTATTTTAATATTGTTCAGACCACGCACTTATTTTCTAAATTTGTTGCACGAATCACATAAAAGACTTAGCTCCTGTTTCTTAATATTACATGCCATCGACTTACGGATCTTGTTTACTGTGGGTAATGTCGACCGAGGTATCGGTCGATATAGCGGTCGATATAGCGGTCGACATAGCGGTCGACAGTCGGTCGATACTCGGTCGACAGTCGGTCGATACTCGGTCGACAATCGGTCGATAGTCGGTCGACAGTCGGTCGATACTCGGTCGACAGTCGGTCGACAGTCGGTCGATATAGCGGTCGATAGTCGGTCGACAGTCTGTCGATAGTCGGTCGATAGTGAGAAAGACTATCGGCCGAGTATCGGTCGATATTTCGACGACGCACCTCGACTTACTATCGGTCATATGTCGGTGATATATCGGTCAACTGTCGGTGGTATATCAGTCAACTGTCGGTGGTATATCGGTCAACTGTCGGTGGTATATCGGTCAACTGTCATTCGAATATCAGTCATGTGTTAATTTATCAGGTGAGTCTAATGGCTCTTTTTTCTAAGCAAAGACGTCATTAATTACCGTTATCACGCGATGGGGGAACATGTGGCAGTGCGAGGCGCGATTACTCTATGAAGCGAACCGAAGA
Organism: Porites lutea; assembly: GCF_958299795.1. Lineage (NCBI taxonomy): Eukaryota > Metazoa > Cnidaria > Anthozoa > Scleractinia > Poritidae > Porites > Porites lutea. The sequence continues at coordinate 315,439 of NC_133210.1, forward strand.
GCACTGGGAACTAAGGACATGGTCACCGTTTTTTTTTCCAGTTTGAATCATCACCGATCGTCCTATTTTTAGCTGTTAAACACAACTTGTCTCAGCCTAAGTTGAATCTGCTGCTCCTGTGGTCCCGCAGTCGAAGAATACTTAAAGAACGACGAGTGAAACGAGTGCTCCCGCAGTCCCGAAGTGGAGGAATAATGAATAGGAAAAGGCAGTTCATGACATGCTTTAAATACACATCTTTTATTATCGGGCTTGGACCTGCTTCATCACGCCGAGTTCTCGTTTGTGCAGAGACCACAAATTAAACTTATATATTTCTGCATTGAAGACGGGAACAGTCCTTTGTTTAACGATCAGTTATTGATAAAACGCGCTGATAATGCGCCGAGGAAGGTGACAAAATATCCAGCAGACTGAACACATTCATTTATTGTGGGAATGATTTCAACTTACAGCAAGGAAAATACAAAAAATGACAAAAACAAGGGAAAAAGGAAAAGCGAAAAAAAAAAAGCAGAAAAGTCTAAAGTGATTGGGTAAGACTTTTTGGCATGCTCGTACCAAAAAATGTCACAAAACGGGATGCTATTGCAAAGAAAGGCATGCTTTCATGTTTAATTTTGAGTAGTTTGGACTAAAAACTGACCAAAAATGTCCAAAAATGCGAATTTTTCAAGAATCTCCACGTGTAAATGGGGGCAATCGGTTCATATTTCAGTAATCTTGCTCCAATTTCTTCTCCAGGGCTATTGATAACGGACTAAAAACCATACAGACCGACAAAAAGCTCGACCGATATATCGATCGACTATCGGCCGACTCTCGACCGATATATCGAACGGCTATCTTCTGACTATCGACCAAGTGTCGACCGACCATCGACCGAGTGTCGACCAATTACTGACCGATACATCGGTCAAGTATCGACCAACTATCGGCGAAGTGTCGGTAAAGTGTCGGCGAAGTGTCGGCAAAGTGTCGGTGAAGTGTCGGCGAAGTGTCGGTGAAGTGTCGGTGAAGTGTCGGCGAGCGAAAAGCTATATCGGCCGAGACACATCTGGAACGACCATCGACCGTGTCTCGACCGAGTGTCGACCGACTATCGACCGACTATTGACCGCTATATCGACCGAGTATCGACCGAGTATCGACCGAGTATCGACCGAGTGTCGACCGAGTGTCGACCGAGTGTCGACCGAGTGTCGACCGACTATCGACCGACTGTCGACCGACTGTCGACCGCTATATCGACCGCTATATCGACCGATACCTCGGTCGACATTACCCATAGTAAACAAGATCCCGACTTACGAGGGGCTGAAACAAACATATTAAATCTCATTGCTTAGTGAGTCCTCAGTGAAACTAAGCAGAGACATTTGCCCAATAGCTAGATTTCGTTTTTTTTTTACCTTACTACCTATAACCAAAAGAGTTTTATAAACACAGCGCAATCATGTCGCTGTAGTGTCGCAAAATTAAAGTAAGAGATCAGCAGTTTGGAAGAGTGGCATTTCCAGCATTTGAGTGAAAAAGTATTTGTCAAATACGAAGTATTTCTGTCGCCAGCGTGGGACACGTTTTAGATGAAAAATAAGGAAAATGGGGTTTCTACAGTACTCGATGAGAGGGGTCTGGGGGCTGTTTAGTGAAATGTTGTCATGAGTAGATTTGAGAGAACACGTGGAAAAACATTTTGCCGGACCAACTTCTTGTTTAATTTATGTTTAATACTTCTTTTACTGTTTTGGTATTTTCATTTTCAAGAGTTTCGATCTTCGTTGTTTCATTAGTTTCGTTCATAAAGAGGGCGAGGATATTTAAATCGTGTAGTTTTTCTGCGATTCTGGGCGCCGTCTGATTTTTACCCTGCGAGCCGGCAAGCTCTCCATTCACTCGAAATGAAGGCTAGATTATTCACAGCCTGCAGCCATGTTTTCCTGTCGAGTTTATGCCCTTAGAAAATTTTTCAAAAACAGGCTTTTTCTGACCTCTGTTCTGACAGTAGTTTTCTTTGTAAACTGCGTCGAGGGAAAACTTTCGAATTTAGGTCAGGTTCCGCATACTTATATATACTGATACTTATACGTGGCTATTTGCATAGGAGGCCTTAGCGAGTCTCAAAGTGCCTCACTGGCCGGGAAGCAAAACAAGGAATTCACAATAGTCTTCATTAACCAGCTGCAGTTAGAATTATGGAGAGTTATGGATAATGAAACCCTGTGGTTAAAAGCCCTTTTTGTGATAAAGACTATGTTTCCTCTGAAATAAACTGATAGTAAACCTACGTGTGCTATCTCAAAAGTCTTGGAAACTTTTATTTTCCGGTGGAGCCAATTCTGCCTATATACGTGTATACTTTTAGAATTTATATTATAACAGATTTTATCTCACCGGTGCAACAGTTTTTTAAAAACAGACCTGTATCACTTAAAGTAGCCCTTCAAAATCATCGGTATACAGCTCTTTCGTTATCAACTACAATGATGAAGATAGAATGTAAATTTTTTTTAACAAAAGGGCTAATTTTTAGAAATAGTCTGATTGACTTGACTACTTTACAGTTCTGACATAACAATTTTGCTGTTTATTTCGAGTTTCTTATGTTGGCTTTAAAATACAGTTTTATTGTACGTATTACTAAATGTCACTATGGACCGGCTCTCTTTAATAAGAATTTTATTGCGACACTGGCGAAAAAAAACAAGACCGGAACTTAAATAAAGAAAATCAAAGAATTATAACCTAGTTATTAAAACACATGTGTACTTAAAAGTTTTCGTGATTTGTCAGTTATTTCGAGCGGTAAAAAGAGTAGATACAAGAAGGGCGTTAGACTGAACACAGGATCTGATATTAAACTTTTCAGTTTGTATTAGGCAGTAATGACATCAAACTTTCCTTCACGTCATCTTATTTAACCGTGTGAATTAGCCAACATCAGGCACATGGGATCGAACCCGTTATCGGCATTGAATACTGCATTTAATGAAATGAATGCAATCTCTGTGGCCTTCTTAAAAAGCCTTCCTTGTGTCCAAATAAAACTACACCTCAACCAGATTACTTTCAGGGTCATGAGAAATTTAAAAGTAAGTGGGTAACCCTATTTCATATTAGTAGCAGGAAAACGACTAACATTTTGGCCGCATCAGTACAGAATCTTGACACCCTAGCACGTCAGATTGAAACAATCCCCTTGATAGGTAATTGAATAGACTTGTCCACGAACATGTTATAGGTGACACCTTAAGTTCAGTATCTTTGAGCAAGATTATATTTGAAGATTACGAATTTTTGTCTTGGTAAAACCTATAAAAAAGTGAAACAAAGTCCAACCAAATGAAGTTTCAGCTGTTTGCCCGCGGGTTTGCAATTGTTTGTAACTGAATGGAAAGTAACAAGACTGCTTACAATCAACTCAGCACTAAAATACTCCGGGTTTCGGCTCTTTTTGTCAATATTCATTTCTTCTCAGTGTTATAGCAGTAAAAAAAAAATATAAAGGGCTGCGGGGAATTCAATGGAGTTCTAACATATTGACATTTGAAAAGTATTACAAACTTCAATTGTCAAACGGGTTTTTGTTTTTCAAAAGCCGAAATCTAAACATTCACTTTGGGAAACATAGTTACTTTATCTGCTAATTAATAATATTATGTATTGACCCTTATGTAGTTTCGCTAGTCTATCTTTTTTTCATTTTTGCTACCCAGCTAGTGGCCAATCACCGAGGATGGTTGATTCGCGAGAGCTTTTCTTGACTTCTGCCGATCAAGTCTTCAGATTAAACTTTGTACTAGCCTGTGTGATTGCAAACAGTTATCGTTCGAATTGTAAAATACATTTATGTATTAGTTGACTTTTACAAACAGCAAGGACAAACACATTTCCGGAAACAGATAGCTTAAAAGTTTAGTAATCATTTTTTTCCTTCCATTTGCAGAAGGAATTTATCTGAACCCGTTCAGACTTATTAGAGCGCCGCCGGGTTAGCCGAAAACGGCAGGTAAGTACTCACGGTATGACGCGGAAAAGTATATTTTTAGCCCTGAGATCTGCTTTATCGTTTTAGACCCTCATGTCGAATACAAGTTAGAGGGTTAGAACTTTAACTTATATTTTGCCGCAAAGTTGTGCTACGATTTGTCCAAACTTTAATGCTTCTCGCTTCTTCAGGCCTGGTGTTAATTTTTTTAGGCATTCTGGGTGTTTGACTTTGCACGATCGAAAATTTTTGCATTGCGCCGGAACTATATACAGTTAATTTTTGTGATTGGTTTAGCTTTCTTTCCGGGAATTCGAAATTATTATATGAGTCCAAATAAAGGTAATCCAACATCCGAAAGTAAATTCTATTTTCTTTCTAAGCCTTCACAGTTATGGACTTCAATTTTGCGATTAAATTTTTGCCTTGGGTTTTTGTTGTTGTTGTTGTTGTTTTTAATATTATTAATCCTTACGGATCGTAAAATAGAACCCTCAAAATTGTAGTGTCACACGGTTTGTGCTTTCGGTTTGAGTGGACAAACTCTTTTTTCAACTCTTCTATTAGGACAATAAAAAAAATACGAGTAAATTCATCTCAACCGTGCAATGCCAATCAGTCGGCCATTCGTTATCAAACTAATCGTCATAAAGTTTTTTTTGGGTCAGTTTCCCTTAACAGCGATACTCTTCTATCAAATATCTAATGAAACGACCCCGACCATACTCCACCTAGTGCAATAAAGAGTAAAATAAGTTAAGAAAGTCAAGCCCCGAGAATGACGGTAACTTGGTAAAGAGATACCCGATAAAGAGTCCACTGTTTTTTCAAAGTGTTGCACTAAAAGAGTTTTGCAAGAAAGATTGTAACAAGATCAGTTATTTCATAGTTCGGTCTACTCTGTGATGTTGTTTTACATTAGTTACCGCCGTGCGGTTGTTTCGAAACATTCACTGTTAATTTGAAACTCTGGAATTTATCAATGGTTCAAGATCGAGCGGAATGAGGTGGTGTTACAATTTTCTGTTTACCTGTCCTTATGAGTGCTGTATAATACAAGTATTTGTGCTTTAATAAATATACAATAGAGCAAAAGCTCATAAGTGTCCGCTTTGGTTTTTCACAGAGAGTTGGTCGTCTAAAGGAATGAAAATTCAATTATTTTATCAAGAACTTTGAAAAGAAATGTTAACTGCAATAAAATATATTGCATTCAGTTCTCACATTTGACGATCTTTGTCACGCTCTATGTAACGTTCAGGGACACCGATCAGGAATATAGTTCAAAACCAGTTAAACATAGCATTGTTAAACGTATTTTAGTATTTAAACGGTAGATATAGGCATATTTTTATTCCCTAAAAATTTTTCATCTGTTCGGATTTCCTAGCTGAAAGTCTAGTGATCCGAAAATTATAGGGATCAAAACTTACCTTTTCGAAAATTTCAGCCAGAAAAAAGGCTCCCGCAAATTCAAGGTAACCTTTTTAGGGTAAAAATCCGTTAAAAATGGGCAATTATACCATTTTTTTAGATGTTCGAAAATCCTAGGAGAGGCAGGCAAGCAAGACATTTTACAACAAATGTTCCGAAAATTCTAGATCTCAAACCGTCTTCCGAACAGATATTTTCCGAAAATTGACGTTGGGTGCCCCTGTCAAGAGAGGTTATCAAACACATTACTGGGCGGCTTTGGTTGGCGTTTTGGGGTTATACTTCACGCTATTTGCTACCCTTGTAAAAACCTCAAACGTGTCTTCGCATCCGTTTAATTCCATGAATAATGGAGATCCAGTTTTGCTAGGGACTTGTCAGAAATTAGCAGGGGGGAGGGGGGGTGGAAACAGAGGGAGGGTCACAACTTTTTGAGACTGCAGAAAAGGGAGGGGTCATGAAAAATGGGCCTTTAAAAGGGGAGGGTCATGCAAATATGTGTCCATGATTACGTAGAGGTTCACCCACAGAAGAAAAAAGAAGTTCTTTATTTTGTAAAAAAAAAAACCTGGGAGAAATAGGAGAGTCGAGTGATTAGCTGTCAGAATCAGAGTCAGACTCTTAAGGCTGTCATCTAAAATGTATGTATATGGCATTACAAAGAACAGATTAGAAATATATTTTGAGCTTTCATAATACTGACTCACCCTAGTGTATTGCAAGAACTAGATTTTATCATTTATACAAGAGGGGGAGGGTCATGATATTTTAGGCCAAGGTCAAGGGGAGGGTTAGCAAATTTCATTCCCATTGCAGGGATGGGTCACCTCATTTCCGAACCCAAATTTAAAATTCCCACCCCCCCTCCCCCTCTGCTAATTTCTGACAAGTCCCTTATTTAAGACTATATTTAGGCGCTGAAACTGTTTCCTGTCGCGGTCTGTTGCTAAGGATCATGGCAAGGATGGACTTAGATTGAAACTTGAAAAACTTGGGTCTTAATGCTGTGTCAGCAAAAATCACCAAAAAAGTATTATGGTTACGGCTTCTTGACGAAATTTCTTTAAATACTATTTACACTGTTTATAGTAACGTGGGAATAAAATAACAAAAAAGAGAAAAAAAGAAACGAAAGAAACGAGTGGCTTTGATAGAAGTGTACGGTGGTCAGAGGAGCTTAGCTTTTGAGCTAACCATTGCTGCGTATTATGAATAGAAATACTTAATATGGAGAGTGCGCTAGGTGCCATGGCCAATATGGACGATGATGTGAAAAAATCATTTGTATGTAGTTAACTTTGAGAGTTTAAGGGGAGACCGGAGAGAACGTCGCCGCATGTAGACGTGCGTTTGTTTGCTCCGCTGGCCTTTTAAGAATTTACTATATTTTTGAAGTATCATCATGTTATATTCTTGGGCAGAGACACTTCAGTGTTACAGTGTTTCTCTTTACCCATGTATTCAAGCGGCTGGGTGTGAATATCCTTTGGTAGTTTCATACTATTCTTCGTTTTCACTGTCAAGCAATAAACACGGCACAAAAAAAAAAAAAAAACTATAAAGCGTTCAGTGGAAGAAGCCGAGAAAATGAAATGTTATAAAACACTAATATATAAACAATTTGTCCAAGTCTCAGGTCTTTGTGACCCACAGTTTCTGAGTTATTTGCCGAAACATTTAACGCACCTTTGTAGAACTTTGTATGGAGTCGACCAATGTGGCCGCCGAAAATCAACAAAAACATCTGGAGTTCACTTTTTCTGTAAAAGCTCTTTCTTTTCACTCGAGAGCTAGCACACGTTCGCATAAACACGTCTTTTAAAACTTGAAATGGATAAGCTGCTGAAAATCAAGAGGAGAGACCTTTTTCAACGAGGCAGCATTTCTATTTTAGTGTCTTGCACTGTGAAAACTCGGAAGTTTAAATTGCTGTATTTTCGAAATAACTCACGCTTCGGGGCTGGCAAGTTGTACCAAGATTTATTTTTTATTTATCTTCAACCTAGTGTAAATAAGAATTCATAAAACCTCGCTATTTTGACTTTGCAATTTGATGACGTCAATATATTGGCAAATAAATTTGTAAATTACCAACCCTTAGCTGTCCGATCAGTCTTGCCTTCTCAATTCTAAGTGTTACTTTATATTGCTGATCCTGATCTAGAACAAGATCCAGCTTTCCTTCGGAGCTGTTTGTCCAAATGGTCCCTGCAAGAATCGTACGCTAAGAAGCTAGTAATGTCCGGTCATTGCAAGAAAACAGTCAGTCAGAGCGCGCGTACTATTGTAGCCATGTAATAAAGAACCGTAATTTCATTGTTTTCATCCAAGTCGCACGAAGGTCTGGCTCGGTTTGTAAGGCAAAGGCAATATCTTTGTTCCTCAGTTATTTTAAGGCCATGAGTATTGCCAGGTCCCTGCCTGTGGATTAGATCCTCGAGTTCAGTTCAGGGGTACAGTAATGGCGTGGTTAAGCAGTTAAGTTGAATGATATGATATACGTCTCTTTTCAGGTTAATTTTTAGTATGGCTGTCCTATCGCTATGGACCCTTTCGACCTTGGTCATATGTATTCTTCAGAGAAGTAAATATTTTGTTTTTTATTCTTTGTTCTTTTTCCCAAGTTTAATGTAGAATTTCCAATGAAAATCAAGATTGAATACAGCTTTCCATTTACATTTGTCGGACTAAACTACTCCACCAAGTTAATAAAATAACAACGATAACCTTTATTCAAAGAAAGTAACATTAATTTATTAATTTAACCCTAGTCTAATAATTCTCTATAGATTAACAATTAAACAGTTTTAAGATATGTTGTCATTCTTACCCACAAAAAGAAAACATACTGGTAACCCAGGGATTTCCCAGTGTTTTCAGGGGAGAAGTCACCAAATGAGACGCCGCAGCTGAGCGATCCTCGCCAACTGAGTAAAAGTTAATTTATCATTTTTCTTTCCCTAAGTTCTGCATATAATATTAATAATTAGCAAATGTTAAATGTTTGCACATTTAACGTTTGTTTTACTCTTTTGTGGACAGAAGTTGTTGTAAAGGGGCTACCACCTAAGGTAAATGCATCTGTATTTTTATTATCATTATTATTAATGATCAATTCACTTTTTATCAAATTGTGAATTACACAGTACTTACATTGCAATAACCCATCATAAGTTCTGATATGATAACAAAAAAGATCCTCAAATTAGCGTCAATAAGATTGTTTGAAGTGGCAAATGTAGATAATAGAGAGATTAAGATTCACGTTTAGCAATTGGCAAAGGTGGAATTGTAACACGTGAACAAATTTCCCCCTTAATTGTCGTTTATTGTTTATATAACCACTTGTACTAAAAAAATAAGTAGTTTCACGCCATTTTTATCCATAAGAATAGTTCTGGACAGCTTATATCTGCTTACTTTCTATTCTGAGAAATTTCCAACTTGAATCTGACGTTTGCCGTTTGCCGTAAACGTGACTCTTAACCTCTCTAATAAAGACTGCTTACGAAAACATCTGATTTGACTGCCAGGCTACTTACATTTAGTGAAACCATGCAGAAACCTTAGCACGCGACTGACCTAAACACATACTAGCGACGAGAAATGGCGACGTCAACAATCACTTTGCTGAGCACCATTTACAGACGAAAGCGTCAAATCGACTGGAACTCTGCGACGTGTATTACGTATTCTACAAACCACTACCAACGACTCACTTTAGAAAGCTAGTTTTACTAACTTAGAACAAACGCCACTGAATCGTAGTCAACAGTTACCGGCACCGTATAACTATGACAGTAGACGGATCGTAAAGCACCAATGACATTACGAGTCTTCATAGCCAATAAGATCACGGCTTAACTGACAGACGAACAACAACATCGCGATTTTAGCAATCAGATCAATAACCAGAGTTTAATACCATCAACTGAAGTGATACAACTCACTTTGTCTCTGAAGATTGCTACTGCACACTAGGTTGTTGAAACGTCAGTCTATGTCAACAAAAACAGTCATGTTGGGGACTACATTTACCCGGACGATCATACTCAACCTACTTATGATATACCTAATTTTATAAAATGTGTAAAACGTGGATAAAAGGTGTGTATTAGGTGTTCTCCATGTTTTAGTTGGTAATTTTTGCATGCGAGGTGATGGGAAATATATTCGTTGTTTTTTCATAGACGGCTAGGTTTTTCATAAAAAAGAGTGACCGATAAAAATCCTAATCCGTTATCCTAATCTGTTACTCCGTAAGATGTAAGCGTATTTGACTTCAATGAATGGGCCTGTGATTTTAAGTACTTATTCTATACTGTTTCATTTGTTATCAGCAGAATCTCCATCATCATATGACTAAAAGAGAAATTAAACATTTTTTTGGTGTAGAAGATCATGATAAAGGTAATTATGGTGAATATTCAAGGTAGCTTGGCGGTTTTCTTCAAGCACTTTAATAATAATATATTCCGAATAATTTGAATAGGTTGATAATCTCTGTCTCTACACGGTTTTGAGGTCCATAATTACGCAATAACTCCATCAGCAGTCTCAGTTCAAATCATCACATGCAATAGTAGTTTGCAGGTAGATTGCGGTTTATTTTAAAGTTTAGCATTAAAGTTTTCCTTTTTTTATCTCTCTGAACAACTGCTTTTATTGGTTTTCTTTGTAAGTTCCTGAATATGATGTCGCCAGTCCTTACCTGTCCAATAATCAGGGAGACTTCGTGTCTTATTCCCTACATCCTAGCCCGGCCAGGAGTAAACGAGACGCTGATCTTTATGCCGAGAATTCCTATTATAAGTTGGATACATTTGGCACAAAACTTCATTTGAGATTAAGACGAAACGAACACTTGTTGGCTCCAGATCTGAAGCTAGTGAGACAAAACGGTGACGGCACAACAACTTCGCATCGAGCACCGCCAAATACTTTTTATCTGGGACATGTTGTTTCAGATCCACTCTCCACAGTCGCACTTAGCAACGATGGAGGTCTGGTAAGTAAAAACTAAAAATTATTGACTCTAGAGACGTAACCACACTTCTTCTATTGGTCTTCATCCAATAGAGCGCAAAAGAAATTAGCGACGTGGGAATCATAAAAGTCATAACTGAGATGATAGTGACATTTGAAAATTATTTACATTGTCAGACTGGCTTAGTGAAAACATCACGTGATACGCTGTTTCTGCACCCTCTTCCTCCACATTTGGCTAAGCACGTGACGAGCAGTAAAGATGCCACGCCCCACCTTGTATATCGAAGGTCTTTCGAAGACAGCGATGCCTGGTGTAACATAAAGAGTGGTAAAATAAATCAATTTTTTAAGATTTGTTTCTTTTTACGTCTTCTCTCCTTTGTCTTTTCTTTCCTTATCTTTAATATGCTTTTCTTTTCAGTTCAAGTTAGTTTGTGTTCACACTTTCAGCGCAGTCTTAACTGGCAAACAATAATAATAATAACAATAATAATAATAATAATAATAATAATAATAATAATAAGTACAATCTTTATTACAAAACCTCAATTAAAATCCTATTTACAATCAACCTGCTGTTACAAAAAATCTAATTAATTCATCAAAACACTATCTACAATTCCATCCGTTACAAAAGAAACCTCTCGGCCTTCATTAGAGAACAAAAACAATCCTATATATAATAAGTGAAGAAGGAAACTATTCATTTACAAATTCTAAAAAATAGAAGTAACTTAACCTTACATAAAAGAAGAGGAAATAGATATAATTAATAATAAAAGTTCGAAATTCTATAAAATAAAGAATTCCATTATGCAGAGATATTAAGATCATACAATCGAATTATACTAATGACGGCTAAACCAGTGTCCATAAAAAAAATAATAATCATCATCATCATAATAATAATAATAATGATAATAATAATAAGGTGGCGAAAATATCCAGCACAAATTTATTGCATATAGTTATTAATCAAAGATTATTGCCAACTTCCTACCGACCAGTCAGTGACAATAAAATGGAGTAAAAAACGCTTTTTTAGACAGTGGATCCAGTACCTTGGACCCACTTTGCTATTTATTTTGTATTATTGTTGTCCATGTCAAAACGGCCAACAGCTCTGTTTGATATTTCACAGATGAAGCAGATATCCATTCAAAGAGATCCTTGGAAACTGAAGACTCTTTGCCCGTGAGAGCAAGTACCCCAGTATACAAGACTCTAAAAGTGGCGTTACTGTACCCTTCACCTCTTAGGGTGAAATACTCTAGTGGGTCCTTATACAGTTCTCTGGGAGGTGTTGAAAATTACCTGTTAGTTGTTGCTAATATGGTAAGTATTGGTTTTGCATTTCTCTAGTCATCCTCGTTCTAGCTCCTCTGTAATGAGTAAAACCCCTCTCCCCTTTACGGCTCTCTTTTTCCTTACCTACATGAACTAATTCCAGAAAATAACTAATAACTAGTTACTCCTAGTAATTCTGTTTGTTTGCTTGTTTGTTAGTTGGTTGGTTTTTACTGTATTATTTCTCATATCACGTTATTCCATCTTTAAACTAGACGATAGAGATTGCCAGTATCTTCAGTATTTAATTGCTACTATATATTTCCCCTCTTCTGGTTTGGGCCTTTCCCGATTGCGCTCGTAAAATCCTCAAAAAGTGCTGGCAAAAATGGCTAAAAAGTGCTAAAAAAGTGCTCAAAATCTCAAAATAGTGCTCAAAAAGTGCTAAAAGTTGTGAACAGTTACCTCTAAGCTTTTCGTAAATATGTCAATTTTTACTAAAGTAATTAACAATCTATTTTGCGTAGTGTTATTCGACAGGTTGTAACGAAAGGTTGATAGAATATAGAACAATATTTTTAAAAAATTAAAGCCGGTTTAAAATACGAATTGTAAATTAATTCAGCAGTACTAGCATCAGATGATAGAAGACATATGTTGCTCCAAATTTGCTCGAAATGTGAAATATTGCTCAAATGTTGCCCAAAGTGCGAAAAAGTGCGCAAGGGTGCTCAAAATGCAAAATAGTGCTCCAAACTCAAAAAAGTGCTCAAAAGGTGCTCAGCGCAATCGGGAAAGGCCTATTCTGGTTGCCGAACGTTGTAGGAAATTTCATGCAAATGGCTTTATGTGCTAAGAATACCAGTGAGGTCTCTTGCTGAAATAGTATATATCTCAAAAACAGAGATAAACGAAAAAGAAAAGTTCCATAGTAAATCTGCAGCTACACAGAAAGGATAAATAACGTATACAAGGTTTTGACAAGTCCCGGCTTGGTTGACCAAACTGCTGTAAATCTCATAAATTACTTCATTCGTCCTCTGATAGTTGGTATTATTTTTATTGTTTAGTTCGGTTAAATTTTGATGGGAGGAACGTGAAGTTTATAATTATATATCTATATCTATGTCTTTTACGATGTTCTTAGGTGGCTGGCATGTTTCAAGACCCCTCGTTTGGAAAAATAAAAATCACCTATGTGGTTACCAACCTTACCGAGATAGTTCCCGCGCAGGTAGTAACACGATCAGAAAATACAATTTTAATTGGAATATGTGTAGTGATTTGGCAGTCACGACATTAGATTCTACTGCATGACTTATATCTCGGTATAACATGTAATTTGGGCGACATCTTAATTTAGCGATTTAAAAAAATATATTTAGCGACTTAAGTGATGCGTACATTTTGAACATAAATCACTTAGATTACGTTTTGGGGAATTTACGACAATAATTGACATTTTGTGGGTTATTAGCTTGATTTAAATCAATTTTCAGTTTAATGTTTGAAGTTAACAAGCCCGAGAAAAACTGAAACTGTGTTGGCAAGATACACTGAAAGAAACCTCCCATCAAGTTAATTTGGTGATGGCTGAAAATTAACGCTACACTTAATAAATTCTGGTGCTGTTGAATTTTGCAATTTTCAGAAGAACTGCCTCCAGATACCGTTACCAATGAACACAGTTAAACGAACTCCATTATATTAAAATCTTTATTGCAGTATAGTTTCAGCTTGAGTAATTCTTCGTATTGGAAGCTGAAGAGACTAGCGGACAAAATTAAAGAAGACAATAAAGCATCCAGAGTACCCTACGATGTCTTTAGTTACGTGTCAAAGTAAGAATTTTGACGGTTTGTTGATTTATGTAAGTTTATTTGTATTGGATTATTAACATTTATATCTAATTACATTTAAACGTTTCTTTACTTTCAGTCATATTGAGGGTATAGGTAAGTCCTTGCAATTTTTTCAGTTTTCTGAGGGTCGCCGAAACTCTCTCGTGATGTTATATTCTCTATACCCTTGAATTACCGCTAGTTTCAGTTAATGTTAAGGCAAAATATTTTTTTTGGAAATAAAACAAAGCTGTTGAGACTTTCATCTCATTGAGGGGCATATTGTCAATAAAGGACAATGATGATTGGTATTTTATTAAAATACTGTCAGAAAACATGCTCTCATTGCTTGGAAGACAGTTTTTACAATACAACTTTTAGATGTACATCCAAACAGTCATGCCTGCTTTTTCATTTTTTTTGCTTCTGGTCAGTATCAAGTATGACTAACGTGGACAAAAGATTGTAAGAGTCAGCAACGCGACTCTCTAATAAGTCAGGTCCAAACTTCATTTCAATAGCGCTTGGTTTATATATAAAGCAGGGCCTACTTTCAACGCCTATAGTGCTGGACAAGGACTGCAGTGTGAATATCTTGCGAAAAATAATATATTGAGGTTGGGAAATGCGGATATAATTGCCATAATAGACGTTTATAGGGGAGTTCACGCTCATAGTTGCATCATGGGTAATCAGGGCAAGATGGCGGGAAATAAGAAGGTTTTTATTAGAATTCAAAGTCAGCCAATTCTTTCAGAATTCATATATATATTCGGTGCTTTCTCTTTGAAAAGAGTAATTTACGAGTTCAAAGAAACAAAAGGTTGAAAGTGGAGTGCAAAGAAGTTCGTGATCAGTGTTTAGCAAACCTTGGTTTTCCCATACATTTTCTGTAATTCGAGAGTATCAAAATTACAAAAAAAAGTATGGAAAAATTGTGGTTTTCTAAAAACTGATCACGGACTTCTTTGCACTCCAGATTTAGTGTATTGTTTCTTTAAACTCAAAAGTTAATCTTTTCAAAGAGGAAGCATCAAATATATGAATTCAGGAAGAATTAGCTGGCTTTGAATTCTAATAGAAATCTTTGAATTTCCCGCCATCTTGCCCTGATAGCATGGTGCAACTATGAGCGTGAACTCCTCTATATGCTCAGAAGAAACCTTTCTTAGTAGAACGAGTCGCAGCACGTTTTCATAAAGTTTGTATATGAGGGAGCGCGTAAGGGTTTACGGTTATGCGGTTTTGCGGTAATTTTTATTTCAAAGTACGCTATTGCGGTTTTCAGAGTCCAAGCGATGTACGGTTATTTTAAAATTTATGTCGCGGTAATCAATGAAAAAATTGTTGTCTCACGGTGATCTGCTTTCCTTTTTTTAAAGCATGACAACTCTGCAAATCCTTAAAGGTTTCCCTAGCCTGCGTGACCTGCGTGTCGGGCCTGTCTCAGCTAAGCTCTCCCTAGTTGTACAGTCGGTGACCGTACTGCGAAAACAGTCTAGACAAATCGTATGGCTTCTAATTTCAGTTAATTCTTGATATGATCAAAGACATTAACCTTTTTATCCAATGATACGTAAACATCTCCATTGAAAAGGCGGATCTGTAGTCTTGACAACGGCAACTTTTTCCCATTTGTAACTGCGGTTTCGGTATTTGGGTAAATTTTGATGCGATATTGCGGTTTTCTCGTTCTCCCATGTGCGGTATTGTGGTTTTCGTACCCCACTTACCTACCTCTCTATACCGACCTTGTTAAGGCGATCAGTTTTTTCCGATCATTTAATTCCATTTAGGTCTCGCCGTTTTTAATCAGATCTGTAGAGGGCCCACTGGAAATTTAAATCATGACAAGGGTCTTCAAACGGCACTCCACATTGCCCATGAAACAGGACACAAGTAAGTACCTGGTGCTTCGCTAAGATATGTTCGCTTTTGTATGGACGTCTATAGAGCGGGGAAGCTCCAGGTGATGGGCTACTTTAAACAATTTGTTCGATAATGATGCTTTCATATTAGTTCAACCTACTTTCCCTTGAGATGCAAATGTTAATCATATAGAAGTCCCTTTCATTATTTTACGTTTTTTTTGTAACTATCTTTTATTTTATTCCATATTTTCAAACTGCCATTTGCTAGACTGAGCACCTCTACCTTTGGTAAAATATTTTTAATAATGACATATTTTTTAAATCAGCTTGGGGCTTGGTCATGATGGTGGTTACTGTGAAGGACACATCATGAACGCTGTTATTCCTGGAGGAGAACACGCATCAGAGTGGTCCGAATGCTCTAGGAAGGTTATTCAACCATTCCTCTCTAACAGGTATGTTTAGCAACTATAACTTATCAAGACCATGTACATAGAATATTTTATACATACTACTGTTGGTACTATCAATAAAGGTCTACATATAAACACACCATCTAGTCACCTTTTAATGCCATACATCCATTCGCGCTCTCAGTCACTACACCCACCTAGCCAGTTACAATGTTGCCAGCAACCCATCCAAGCCATTCAATCCACTGATCTCTTTTATATCCATCCGTTTTAGAGTTTGCCTGTTCATCTCTCTATACGATTTTGATTCATATGCAAACTATAATATATTCTCTGTTAATCATTCGGCATTCTTGATATTAAGTTTAGTGTATATTTCCTTAGTAAAAGGTCACATTGTCTCGATGATGGACCAACGGTGGATGGTCCGTCCCTTCCTCCTCAGTTTCGCAATAAACTTCCTGGTCAAATAGTTGATGGTGACGCACAGTGTGAAGCACATTATGAGAAAGGCTGGAAAAGATTTGAAACGGTACTAAACTATGACTAGTCATGTAGAAACTCAATGTTCTTATGAACCAGGCTATGAACTGGTACCTTGAAATATTTCACCTTAAAAATCAGCATGAAATTTATTGTTTTGCCATAATGATGTAAAAATAAAAACAAGAAAATCTAATGAAAAAGCTAATGGCGAGGAAGCCCAAGGGAAGCCACTGGTCTTATAAGTAAATCAATTGAAAAAGGTAAACTCATAAACGATAACTAAATACTAAATTATCATTTGACATGAAGGGAAAATGAAACAAATGATTCAAACTAAATACAACAGGTTTAAGGATAGCAACTAGCAGGAGGCAAACCAACTGGATATTTACAAGCCGAGCTTCGAGTCTATTACTACTTTATAATTAGTCTTTATTACATTTTCAAGGCAATATTCATGTGCCTCAGACTATTACAAAAACCTGCATGTATAGCAGGTGTAACATAATTACATTTGAATTACAGTGGAAAGGGTAACTATCAAAAGATGACGACTGAATGACTTGCTGATTTTTATTCGTGTTAGGATGTTAGACGGTCTGTATCCCTAACTGTGTCCCTGGGTGCTAGAGACTGCTCATGTGCAGTTTCAAGTTTCAGTCAAGTCTTTAGTAGTAACCCGCGAGTTTTTCCTTCGCGTCTCGTGGCTTAGGCCTTCGGCCGAAGCGCTGAGAAACAGTGTCTCCGGCCGATTCCGCAGCATCACTTCACCCTGATACCCAGGGTATATTTGTCTTACTCGTTTCTATGCTATGGTGAAAGTTATTATGTAACCCACTTTTTAGTTCTTTTAGGTGAAAACAGACTGTAACTTACTTTGATGAAAACTATAATGAAGTTGTCTGCGTCCGATACAAATTAATATGGCCTGCAATGCAGATGTATTTCGTGGGGCGAATAAAGGCTTTTAGTATATACTAAAACAGTGGATAGTGTTTTTCGCGCGGTCTGATTGGCTACTCAATCAGTGAATATCCTGCACTATTCACTGTTTCACCTCCAGTTCCTCCGAGCGACCGACGCCAAACTCGCTTAAGTTGCAAGCAAAATGCCTTCCCGGTTTGCTGCCGTAAACAAACAAAGACATTTCACAACTAATCAAGCAAGCTGTTTCTGAAATACACGAAGAAGGTGACGAAGTTCGGATTGGAAGTTTTAACAGGTAAAGCTTTGTCTTTTTGACACGAATTAATCGATAAAACCGGTGAAAAAGTTTTTTGTTTACAAATGCAAATTAAGCTTAAGTCTTGCTTACTTTATTTAGCTGAGTTGTTCATAAATAGGCTTAAAACTAAATTTAACGATCTTTTTTTATAGAATGATTTTAAATACAAAAAGAATTCACAACTCCTTTTGAAGAAATTTCCCCGCAAGAGCTAAACAAATGCCTTCAAAAGTTTTAGTTGTCGGCAAGAAAAAGCGACGGCCGCGGCCGCCCGGTCATTATGCGCCAAAATTGTAATCGTTAGCAACACTATTTGAGTTAAAAATCGTCATTTTTGTGCTAAATGATCTCACTGTTTTAGTATATACTAAAACAATTATTCACCTCAGTGTCGGTGGCTAGTCCTGGATATTTACCTCACTGCTTCGCAGTTCGGTAAATATCCAGGACTAGCCACCTCCACTTCGGTGAATAATTGTTATTTAAGCTGCTTGTGTATGTTCATATTGCCGTGACCACTATCTTTGATTTTATCATTATATAACGGAAGGAGAATCAGGAGTAAAATAAGGAACTCTTCAGGTTGACCTTCAATCAAAAGAAGGAGGTGGGGAGAGGGAGGGTAAAAAATCTTTTCTCTTGCCCAGTTAATTTTGCGTTTGGCTAACCCAACTGCCTTACTATTTTGACACATGGCATTTTAACAGATGGCGGTTACGCGATCAGAAACATTCGCACGCTCGAAAGAGACACCTTCAATTCAGACTAAGGTCTCAAAGAAAACGTTGCGTAACAAATTTTTAGTATTGATGGGTCTGTCCACTTATTGTTAATAAAGTTTGGCGACACTGTATAAAAACGTCCACCAAATATGTTAATGTGAAAGGTTTGAACCCAGAAGTCATTTCATAAGTAGGTTGAGTATGATCACCAATAACCAAAGTTTAATAACATCAACTGACGTGATACCAACAACAGTCCTCTTCAGGGCTTCTTTCACCAGGACGATCATACTCAACCTAGTTATGAACTATGTTAATTTCAGTTCCTTTTATTTATGTTACAGCATCAGTGCGCGCATTTAAAATGCATCAAAGGTTCTACCATATTAAGCAAATTAGTCGTAGTCGCTGATGGGACGAAATGTGGACCTAACGAGGTAGGCCGACCCATGTTTTAAATAGTTTTCATTTGCATTGTGTATCCAATTTTCGTACGTTATTCAGTCACTTTTATTTCCACACTCAAACGTTAAGTACCGTAATAGGCCACTGGCACGATTACATCATTTTACTCGATGGAACCAGAATCCCTTTTGTTTTTCCTTTATATTTAATTTTGGTAATCTCCGCGAGGTTTAAGTAACAAAAGTGCACAAGAAATCAAAACCTTGAAGGATTGTCGTCGTAGTAGTGGAAAAACGTCATCGTGCAAATGGCTTATTGTTTTTTTCACAAATTATTTACGTTGAATTACTTACGGTCCTTTTTAAAAAGTAAATAAATAGTTCTTACGTGTCTTAGCACTCGCATTATTTACTTTTTTGAGTAACCACAGAATAAATCAAATTAAATGGCATTCCCATTCTTTCTTTCGGAAATATCTTTTGTCAGTGGTGCATAAAAGGAAGATGTGGCAACCATGGAGTACGTTTTCCAACTACGCCCCCGAAGGGAGCTGGTAAATGGTCTAACTGGGGAAGCTATTCTGATTGTAGTGGTGTGTGCGGGAATGGATTTCAACAGGTTCAGCATAGAAGCAGACAGTGCATCAAGTAAGACCATTTATTCTTATAATTTTTTAACTTTACAAATCTTTTTGATTCAACATTTCAAAATACAATCATCACAAACAGCGCTGAAATAAAATTTGGTACGTTGTATCTTCTTTTTCAAACAAAAATTTTTTGGGTAATAACAACATTGAAATCTTTATTCAATGTTGCGCACGGAATATTGCTCTATTCTATTTATGTGTTCAGTCCCCTACTTTAGCTACAAAATTTGTTTCATATAAGTTGTGTGGTTAAACATTTTCAACTTAAATATACGATCTCTGTCTCACTGGGTTCTTAATGGCCACTGAAAATGGGATTACTACCCCTACTGCTACTCCTAAGTGTAGAATATGTGCCGATTTGAGTACAACGCTAAAAAAGGCAATGTATGATTAATGATGTGAAATGTGGTACTAGCGACGAGCGAAAAGCTAAAACTACTGCATAGTGCCGGATTTACAGGTAGCTATCGGATGAGTGTGTGTATTTTGTATCCAGTTTTCTATTCTTTTATTAACTGATCTTCTCTTATGCCAGTAATTAGCTCAGGAGCTAATTACTGGCATAAAGAATTGTCTTCTATAATTGAAAGATTTAAATAAAATTTGTTGTTGTTGTTGTTGTTGTTGTTGTTGCAGACCGGTGGCTGAGGCCAGCTGTGAAGGACCAAACAAGGAATACAGAACCTGTCAAATGAAGGTTTTTACGTTTATACCTGCACACTACTACCAGTACTACTGTATTGGGTTGTGTTTTGTTTTTTAGTTGCCCAAGTAGCAGAAATTTATGGTTACTGCGAGCCCTGTATGTATACTAGCACGAATTACACACACGATCGGCGTCCCTCTGTCCAGTGTTTTAGCAGCTGACACCGTTAAAAAGATTTTTGGAAGTTTGGTTTTGTTTATTTTAAAGTGGGAACCGTTTGTCGGTAAACTGCGACACATGCAGGTGATAAGATATGAAGTGTCTCTCGGAATGGGGAAGACGGCGACAGGTTGTCGTAAAAAAGATGTAGTCATTAAACAAGGGAGAGTACTGCATGGGCAAATGGAAAGAGCATATTTGACTTGTTTATTTGAAAGCAGTTGATCTACGGTGTTAGATTTTTCCTTCAAGAGAATGCACTTGTTTTTCATGAAATGCAAACCCTACTTAGTAAATATTTAGTCCTGTGGTAGATAATTTGTATTTCACATTCTAGGGTGAAGCGGCGGGAGAAAGGATTGAAGCTATAAGGGGAGCGAGATACTAAAAATGAGGCTAGTTCGTTAACAAACACTTATTTGCTACAGCCATTTATGAGTCTGCAAATTGAAAATATATTTTTTAATGGTTTGTAGGTATGTCCAGATACTGTTACAGCCCGCAATTTTAGGCAGAATGCTTGTAGCAATCGAACAGATGGTTTTGACAATTATTACCTGCGTAGCCGTAAGTGCGTATAATGTTTAACATAAATAGTCATTTTCAGACCTACATTTGTATCAGACAGTCAGGTTTGTTTGCAAACCGTTTTGTCTTCCTTCAACATTTTTCAAATTAAAGTTTGAAACATTCACAATCTGTATTAGGTATTTTAAACTAACAAGCATTCATGTTCCAGGCTTTAAGCTTTAACTTTGATGTATAATAATGTACTAACGTAATTACTACTTAGATTTTGACTTGTAACTGACTTGTAACTAGTATACTTGTAAAAAGATTCACACGTTTTTGGATACCTGAATAAGTTTTTGCCGTGAATAAATAAAGATTGATTGATTGATTCCTCCATTGTATGTCTTTGTAAGTTTAACGCGCCGAAAATTGTATCTCCGTCATAAACAGAAAGTCCAGATACTCACTCCAGTTTGCATTATCTTCTTTTTTAGCTTGCCAAATGTGGTGCCGAAAGGGTTGGTCTCTTGCTAAGCCGATTGGTCAAATGCCGGATGGAACCATTTGTCGACAAACTGAGGCGTATTCCGCTATCTGTGTACAAGGATCTTGCAGAGTGAGTTTATCCTTATTTTTTTCCCTTCAATCGCCATTTATATGCAATATTATTGGGTTTTCCACAGTCTTAACTTTACATCGAATTTCAGCAAAACAATAATTATTACAAAACAAACACAGCAAATAAACAGCAAGTTTTGCTTCACCACAACCCACATTTCGATTAATTTCGATTATCTTCACTTGCGATTTTTTATAATGATGTCGCAGTGAACGGAGTTTCAGTTCATAGATACAGTTTAAAATCAAGTTGTACATTATTTAGAATTATTGATAAAATAATAGCAATTTTCTGCGAGGCAAAACGTACCAAGAAAACCAGGTAACGTAAACTTAAAATTTTGCTAAGAATCAACAAATTACAGGAAATAAATGAATATCAGTAGCAAGGCAAGCGTTTTTAAATAGTGTAAATTTTTTTAAGCTTGTATTTTATCCCTGTAATTCAGTTTTTTTAACTGCAATGGTAATAAATAAACAGTTTATTATTATTATTATTACAAAATAAATAAACTTAAGTAAGTCCCAAAGGAAATAGTGAACTCTGCATTTTTAACCCGCTTTTTCAGTTTCGGATTGAATCTGTCACCTGATGTATTAAGTGGCTTTCTTCAAGAACGAAAAACTATTCAATTATCATTTTAGTTTTAAAGTTCTTCTTAATTTAGAGGAGTAACGTTTCCTTCCGTTATAATTAAAATGCATCCAGCGTAACTGAACATTTATCGATGAGTCAAGGGGAAATTAAAAACAAACTGAAAAGAACTGAAGAAGGGCAAAGTCTTCGGCATATGTTATACTATGCGTACTCATGCGCTTAACCGAACTTCGAACATCTGCAGATTGTTGGTTGTGATAACCAAGTGGACAGTAAAAGACGTTTTGATCGTTGCGGTGTATGTGGAGGTGTTGCGAGTACCTGCACAAAGGTATCCGAGGAATACACCGATATCCCGGCAACAAGTGGTAAGCATATAATTCAGTCGTTGTATGACTTGAGGTATGATATTTCAAGCGACAGTATAAAAAGTTGGCCACAGAGTGGTCGTCTTCTGTTTGAAAATTAGTTCGGCTTCCAAACCGTGTTTTTCAAGCTCTCTGGATTTCTGGTCAAAGAAAGGAAAAAATTGTTAAATAACCTGCTTAACTTCTTTACTACATTTAAAAGTAAATAAAGCAGCATTAAACTCCTGAATTTGTAGCATTATAAAAGATTGTTAAAGGCATTGCTATCGATACTCCCTCCATGGGGGGGAGGATCTAGGGAGGAATGGGAAGGCGTTAGTACAAATGCCTGACTATGTTGATCATAAGCTTTCATTTGTCTATGTGAAAGCGTGTGTGACCGAGCGGTTAACGCCTGAAACTCCGAATCTGGAGGTCCGGATTTCGTTAGATAAGAACTTTACTCCACTTTGTCTTTCTTCACCCAGGTGTATAGATGGGTACCGGCGACATACTGCTGGGGGGGTAACCCTGCGATGAACTAGCATCCCGTCCAGGGGGAGTAGCAATATTCCTAGGCATGATTCCGTCCGTTTAGGCCTTTGGCTCGGGTGTGCCTTTACCTTACCTTTAGTAAAAACCATTGATGTTTAGCTAACATCTAAAACTGGAAGAAAATGCCAAAAAGTTTAAATCACAGCTAAAAGTTAGGCTATATTGAATGATTTAATTTGATACATTATGCAATCTTTTTGCAATAAGTTGTTCCAAGACCCGCTCGGGAAATCTGGTTCGTCCTTAGCTGGCAAACAGAAAAAGAGGAAAATATCAGCATCAATTGAAGATACTCTTTTTTAACTCGTTGACGTTAGGTCCCGGTAGCGCTTCACTGATTGTTACACTACACCCAGGAACTCGATTTGCTAAATTTGAAATGAAAAAAGTTACCAGCAATTATCTTGGTAAGTACATTGCAGTTTATGTTTAGGTAAGTAGTAAAGTAGGGTCCGAATTATCCCTTTTTTGTCACGTTAACAAGGAAATATGATTCAATTACCCCAATATCGTTC
Source organism: Porites lutea (assembly GCF_958299795.1). Classification (NCBI taxonomy): domain Eukaryota; kingdom Metazoa; phylum Cnidaria; class Anthozoa; order Scleractinia; family Poritidae; genus Porites; species Porites lutea. The sequence continues at coordinate 338,763 of NC_133210.1, forward strand.
AAGCTACAATGGGTAAATGTACAATCCCGTATTATTTTTAAGCTACTGTTATTAGTCTATAAAGCACTTAACGACAAAGCACCTTCTTATATTTCTAGTCTCCTAACCCATCGAAAGATCTCTCAGTGATTACGTTTCAGTGGCCGTGAACTGCTCACTCTGCGACTGGCTAGACTTAAAGACTTATGGAGACCGGGCGTTCAGCACTGCTGCACCAAGGCTATGGAATGACTTGCCTCTCACTGTTCGAAAATCTCTATCAATTGCTATTTTGTAAAAAAGAATCAAATAACATTTGCATACTTATCTGTTTGAAGAAGGCTATCACGTGTAACTTTTATTTCCAGTACCCGTATTTACATTTTAATTATCTGTAAATTTGTTTTAAAGTATATATATATATTTTTTATTTATTGTACATATATTAATATCTTAAAGCTTTGAAATTATTTCATCTGGGTATGTTTTTAGCTTTTAGTTTTGACGTTAGTATAATCATTGTATAGTGCTGTGAAAGGGTAGCTGAATAGCTCTACATTGATTATTATTATGATTATAATTATTACTATTTGCTGTGGTGGAATTTCATACTGACTTGCGGTAAAATTTACTTTAACTTCCATGACGCCGTAAAACCTTTTCTGTTTATCTCCTGAGCAAAATGAGATGATGTTCTATTTGTTGATGGTTTGACAGGTTTTCTAGTTAACTTTAGTAAGTTATTAGGGGTCATGTCCTTATTTGGTCACCATGGTGTCACCTTTGACTTACGATTACTGAGCCGTAAAGTGATTATGCGGGTTCTATTTCCTACCGCCTCCATTGTCCGTTGCAGAAAACAAATCGAAGACGAATGCAAACTAGCTTCTTCAAAGAAAAAACTTATTTTTTTCTTACTTCTTCCCCCATCCTGGTTCTCCACAATTCAATGATTTCGTTCCTCCCCAATTACATTTTATTTCATTTCTATTGTTTTACATTTTTTCAAATATTTGGAGGGCTAGCGGCGTCTACTAAGAGGGGAACCAATTAAAACGTCTGTTTATCCCAACTTTGCCTACAGTCCCAGCCAGTCCATGGCACATCATCAGCCGAAGTCTTTTGGTGTAATTTATGACTGTATCTTTGAATAGATTTAGCCTTCAATAAATCTTTTTTATACAAAATAGCTTCAATTTGCAGAAAGTATTCTTATTTTTGTATTAACCACAATCTAATAGAGAGATTAAGTTTCCCGTTTACGCCAAACGGCAAACGTCAGATTCAAGTTGAGAATTTCTCAGAATAGAAAATAAGCAGATAAAAACTGTCCAGAACAATTCGTATGTATAAAACTCGGGAAACTACTTATTTTTCAGTTGAAGTAATAAACAGTTAACGACAATTAAGGGAAAAACTTGGTCACGTGGTACAAATTCACGTGGCTTCCTGTCAAGTAGGGAGCTCTGCGAACGAGCACCTTTACAAGATCCAACAAAAGCTCTGTACTCTTACAATACTATAATGTGCCATTTTACGGATATACGTGAACACATGGTCAAAACTTGGTCACGTGGTACAAATTCACGTGGCTTCCTGTCAAGTAGGGAGCTCTGCGAACGAGCACCTTTACAAGATCCAACAAAAGCTCTGTACTCTTACAATACTATAATGTGCCATTTTACGGATATACGTGAACACATGTACAATTCCTCTATTTATCGACGCTGACATATTACCAGAGAGATTTACGTATCATAAAATTGTAGCTGGCCTAATGCGCACGATATTAACAACAACAATTGGAAAAAACCTCAAAAATTAATTCATACAATGCACGATCATCTACTTCTGGTATCTTTCACGTTAAACGCTGGAAGCTGGAAATACACAAAAACTCTTTGTCGAGTTTTGGCGTAAAACTTTGCAATGGGATACCTTCTCATATTAGCGATCCTCCTTAAAAGGAATTTACGAAAGTTCTTCACGGATCGCTTTCCGGTATCTTAAAAAGAGAAGATGACTTATGAATTTTCCTATGAAATTAAATGCTTTCTTCTCTGCGTCAATTCCTTTTTGGTTTTTCCTTAGATGTAATGTAATTAAAATAAAACTATGATAGAAAAAAGAATTATTGTAACTTAAAATATTTTTCTTCCTTTCCTTTCAACTTGTGGACAAGGTCGAAAGTGAACACTGTAAAAAAGGAAACATTACAACAGTAAAATGTAGTACTGAGTACGTTTACATTTAACCACAAAACGATCATTTAATAGGGTGGTACTGTATTTGCTTTACATACAATGTGTTACGTCAGTGGTGCAAGCTCTTGAAAGCGGCCATCTGTAACTTTTTATGTTGGCTTACAAGTCGCTTAAAAGGGGAACTGTAGAAGTAAGCTGTTAGCTTGAGTTGAGAAAGCTTTATATCCTTGCCTGTGGGGCTCCCTGCGGCGTTCTGCAACGACAGCGTCGGCTCTAAGGAACACGTGCACATAGCAATTTTAGCAAAGTCCGTGGAAACCTGTTTTTCGACAACCTATAATTACCGATTCGAAAGTTACTTACCGTTGTCGATGTTGTTGTTTCCAGGTGTACAGGATGCCTTTGGAACATATTTGGTTGGCGGGCATTTGGGCAATAATCAGGTCAAAGAGTTCTCTGGCTCAAAGATACAATACTTCCACAAACCCAGGGGCAAGGACATCATTCACATAACGGGACCAACAAACGCCACGTTAAGGGTAATGGTAAGTAATACGAGAATTACTGAAACAAGAATTTAAAAATGCAGGTATTTGCTACAAGTCAAACAACTGTCAAAGTGAGTAGTTTCATCTTAAGAACTAACTACACACAAAGTATGAAGGAAGGTTTTGTTTTAGCAGTTCCTTTTTTTTCAAGCATTAGCATGATTAGCTACATTTGCTCTTAAGCTGATGTTTCTCTAGTATGATTTGTGCTTAATGTAAAAGCTAGCACCTGCCTTCACAAATTAAATTTAAGCACTATGTGATTTTTTTCAGTACATAAGAAAAGGTGATAAGTCTATTAATTCAGGAGTGAAATACACCCTTATCATATCCTCTCTGCTGGCGGCTGGAATGCCTCAGCCTGGAATGCCCCAGCCTGGGTTGCCTGTTGAGTTTGATTGGATTAATGAGAATTGGTCAGGCTGCTCCAAATCTTGTGCATCAGGTAATTATCCAGTTCAATTAACCCAACTTCTTTTGTTAACTATATCCTGTACCTAGCCTGCGCCACAGACGACAGTTAACCTCTGGTTAAGTCCGTCTACGAAACAGCGCCGAAATCCTTGTTCTAGGTCCCCACCTGTGTACCACGATTTGAGTACGCGCCATGATTGGACTGTTAAAAATCCCATTGTCAATTTGCCAATCAGGTTGAAGGGAAATTCGAAAATAAGTGATAATGAGGGTATAAAAACTGAAGAATTTTCTAAATAGGCTTCTAGTAGAGATAATTATATCATCATGTCTTTGCGTAGGTTTTACAGAGTATAAGAATTTAATAATATTCTAAATTGGCTTTTTGAGTAGAGAGATTCATATCATTATGTATATTAGGATTGTATTAGGTTTCATACCGACCTTTTTTTACTTCTAAGTATCGCTTCTCAAGTGGTGTAGGTTGCGTTATGCGCCCTATACTACTCATAATGTGTACAGCATTCCAAAGTTTTATACTGCGAGATAATAATAATAATAATAATAATAATAATAATAATAATGATAATAATCAGTCAGGTATACGCTTTCTCCTACGGAGAACATGAGGTTCTTCGCTAACCTAACAAACTTGTTATAGTCAGGCTCTTGCCATAACCTATGAGGTAACTTATTAAATAATCTCGCTGCTGAGTCCTGAAAAGTGCCAGTTTCACTTTGGTACTTCAAGAGATCTTAAGTTATAGGCACTGACAGTATGGAATTTAGGGCGTAAGTAATCAGGCCAAACATCATCGTAGAGGGCTTTCCGAGTGATTCTCAATAGTGCTAGGTCTCGTCTTTTAATAATTGGAAACCAGTTTAATTTCTACAAGTCCTCTAAAACAGCATACCGCCCAAGTACGTAGCCCGTGCATTTTGTTTGAACTCTTTGAGGCCATTTCATGTGGTATTCTGGGAGGGGGTAGAAGACGACACGCCGGTAGTCCAGTTTTGACATCACTAATGACTCCACTAACTGCTTGTGAACATAGTATGGTGCGAGGTTGCGCAGTTTCCGGAGAACAGCCAATGCTGCATAACAGGATGAAAGAAGTGCAGTCACGTGGTCAGCCACGTTAGATGTTCGTCCATGTGGACCCCCAGTATCTTAGCTGTGGTGACACGTTCTAGTAGCCTCCTATTACAGCTCACAGCTGGATAATAATCGTTTAACGCGTGAGCTCGAGACATCTGGCAAGTGGAAACATGCATCCACTTTGTTTTAGCTTTATTCAATGCGAGGTTTGACTCAGATAAGTTGTCCCCCAAACGTGATGCTGCATCATTTAATTACGCGACACCAGTTCGTCGTCTTTGAGCGAATGAACAAAGTTAGTACTGACTATCTTCTTTACTTCTCAACAATACTTGCCAACATGTATGGAGCTATATATTGCCACATTTTCCCCCTCATTCAATTTTTTTTCTAGGAATCAGAACACGAACCCGATGGTGCGTTGTTAAAGATGACCAAAGTCCGGTTGATGCATCTGCATGTGGGGGACCCCCTGAAGAAACTGAACCATGCAATACTCAACCTTGTCCAGCAAAGTAAGTTTTTTCCCAAAGCCATGGGATATATCACAAAATAAATTTTAAACATGTTCTTAAGCACATCCTTAACCCCAATCGGTCGCCGTACTAGTTACATATTCGTTCATTAATCATTTTCGTATTTTGTAGGTGGGTGATGAAGTGGACACCGTGTTCAAAAACCTGTGGCAAAGGCAAGCAAGTGCATAGCACAACGTGCCTTCAACGAGTTAACGAAACTTCACTAAGAGAAAATGACACATGTAAAGATCCAAAACCCAACCCACCCCCCGTCCTTGTTCGGTTCTGCAATGAATACCCATGCCCTCCGCATTGGATTGTGGGAAACTGGTCAAAGGTAAACTTCTTGCTTTAATGGAAATTTTATCTTCCTAAATTTATTTAACAGGTAAGTATCTTCAGTGCAGCAGCTTCTCTGATTCTAAATTTCTCGTGTTAAATGGATTGAACAGGGTCAGATCCTATGATAGAAAGCAGAATAATTGTAATGAGCAATTGTTACAAAAATGATGAAGGTTGCCAGTAATAAGTAGGCATTCGGGGGACCCCCGTGAAAAAACATACGAGGTCGAATTTTAAGAAAATATGCAGGAAAAAGTGATGGCATGATGACTGGCATGGTGTTCGCTGCTCATGTTGTTCCTTTGCAGTGTCCTCTGAAGTGCGGAGTTGCGACGATACAGCGAAGTGTGTCTTGCTCTCGAGTCGATGAAGCTGGGAATTGGACTGTCATAGCGGATGTATTTTGTCGGTACCTTGATAAACCTGTTTCAAAAGCTAAGTGCAATGAGGATGATCCTTGCGGACGTGAGTCACCGACAGTTTAGTCCTGTTTAGTTTATATGCACTAGTCCAATCAGTCTGAGGACGTCTATTTACCGTATTTATTCGAATAAGCGCCCAACCTCGAATTAGCGCCCACCTCGAATAAGCGCCTATCCTAAAATCAGAAAAAAATTAATAAGCGCCCACCCTCGAATAAGCGCCCACCACGTCCTTCTCCCAATCAAACTAAAATAAGCGCTCACCCCCACCCGACCCACTTGAGTGAATAAATTCTAATAAGAGACTTCCCCGAGCACGGAGTTTTCTGCAGAGTAGGGGTAGTTTAAAGAAACCTTGCTTTATTACTTCTTCGCGTTTTGTTATTAGCAGTTATTGCTTTGTTGCAAAATAAAGATACTTCACTTGCTGAAAATGTGAAAATTTAATAAGCTCCCACTCTCAGGGTCCAAAAATTTAATAAGCGCTTAGGGCGGTTAATCGAATAAATACGGTATGCTGGAGGTTTAGAAATCGCGCGGGCCGAACCCTTATCGGTAATTTTGTATCAATTACCTCTGCATATGTAATTGATGTTTGTAGTTTGACAAATTGTCCTTGAGTGCGCATGTGCCAGAAGTGTCAATCGTCTATTAGCTATCATAAATCTATCTTTTTTTACTTCCTTTTTCATCATGTAGCAAGACCGCCTACTTGCCCAGCAAACCATTTGTGTTCTAATGGAGGCCAGTGTCATCCAGATCCTGCAGGATATCAGTGTGTCTGTGACAGAGGATTTACAGGCGTAGAATGTGAGAGTGAGTAACACATTATAAACCACGTTAAGAGCAGGCAGTGTAACGTATTTGAAAAAGCTAAGAGATATTTTGTTCCAGCATCAATATCAAAACTATTAGGTCGATAAAGTTTGATACACCGATAGATGTCTAATCAGTCTCAACGATTAGGGGAACTAATTCCCGACTAGGCTTATGGTGATGTTACACGGGACGATTCGCAACAGCGATTTTTAGCGCAACACAGCGTTGCGATATTGCAACAGTGTTGTAACTATTCGAAACAATGTTGCAACAATGTTCCAACGCTGTGTTGCGCCGAAAATGGTCGTTGCGAATCGTCTCGAGTAACATAACCTTTACACTTTAGGACCTGACACATAAATAAACTGGAAAAAAAGATAGATATTGAAGAAAATTAAATAGTTTACTACCTTCAAATAGCTAGTTCAGTAACCAATCAAGGTGGGGACTAAATGAATTTGTTGTAGTTTCTGCTCTATCATTGTCATCTACGTGGGTTATGAAGCCATATTGCTTCATTTGAACAATCGAGTAACTTTCTATCGGAAATTGGCATGAAATAATGTCTCAGCCATTAAGACAAAGAGATGAACATATTTTGAGTTTGTTTGATATTTTGGTTCTGTTTTGTAGTAAAACTACATCCTTGCGAAAGTAATCCATGTTTGAACGGAGGCCGCTGTTCGCCAGGTGTTATTCACCATTACGACTACATTTGCAAGTGTAAAGAACATTTTATGGGAAAAAACTGCGAGAGTAAGTGTCACTTTTATTAACTATACATCAACATCAATGAATGTTTTACAACCTGGAGTAGCTAAACAATTAAGCGATCAAACATCCAGGTAATTACCAATCGGGTGGATTAGGACTTACAAGTCTTCTGATCATTTTTCAATTAAAAGGCGTTATCCTCATAACGTCCAAGACTTCCGTCAACTATTCTTTGCCTGCACAGTCATATAAAACACCTGACGCTTGTGATAATCCTGAAATGTAAATTCATTGTTTTCCGGCTGATAAAAAGACTGAGAGGCTACTGATTAGTGTAAAATGCTTGAAAATTATCCTCTTCTTGACTTTAGGTGCAGTGACTGCTTGTATGGCAAACCCATGTTTAAATGGCGGCAAATGCACTGATAACGGTGCGCATGACAAATACACTTGCATATGCACAGATGGGTACTCAGGAAAACAGTGCCAAGGTAAAAATTAAAAAAATGTTAACAAAATATAAAAAAATAGATAAGTAGATAAAATTAACAACTAGAATATACACTCAAGTGATCGCAAGATGCGGACGGAAATCCATTATTTATCGCATTTTCGGGTTAACTGATCTCAACGCAGTCAATAAAGTACAGTTCAATCTTTCACGATTTTAGAATCAGCTAAGTGTCATTAATTTATTTTATCAGTCAATCAAAAAATGAGGCAATCAAAAGACCAGAATTAAACACAATAATGAAAGCCACTGATAAACTTTTGGCCCTCGACTAACTAATCGAGAAAAAATTAATCACGTACACAGAGTAATGCTTAAAGTAATATAGTATATACATTAATTATTAAATAATATAAGATAAAACATACAATAAAACTTTAAACATGGATAAGCATAGGTGCATGAGGCTAATAACTACATAAATAGGATTAAAAGGACTAAAAAGCACATGAAATGACAGATGCTACATGTACTTGTCTTGAAAAGAACGGAAACGCCTGTACAATCTTTATTTAAAAAAATTACATCGATTGAGCCAGGTCTAAACTTCACATGCACGTTATTTGAGAGTTTGCTTGGAGTAACAGTAAAATAATGGACTGACTCCCTTTCCCTCACCTTGTGCGATGTAATAAAACTAAGGGGCGCTCTCCGAGTTCTTCTGCTGTGATGCTCACTGTTGAGCATTAGCCTATGTATGTTCACACTTTGTGACTTACAAGCAGTTATGAATTCGGTGCTTCTTAAGTCAGGCATTAAAAATTTTCGTATAATTGCCTTTTTTGGGCTTCAGTTCCCAAAGAAGAAGTCTAGGACAATATTAGAGGATAAGTCGTCGAAAGCAGTCTTTCCGTAGACAGCAAAAAATTTAAGATAACATTATGGTTGGTTTATTCCAACATAAGGGTGGACTTCCTGTTCTGGACGGGGTGGGTGAAATCAAATTTGACTCTCAGTAAGACTGTCAAATTTCTGTGTAATCCTCATATCTGGTAAAACCTGCTAATTTGCTTTTCCCTTCTCCTTTCTCTTTTTTTTTTTCAACAGTATCCCGTTTTTATGAGATTGGATGTTTTGCTAACAAGAACAAGGTTATAAATGAATTAAAACCACAAGGGTCACAAAGTCAGAGCAATGAGCCCGCTGTTTTAAAGTGTGCTAAGCTTGCCCAAGACAAAAATTATCATTTTTTTGCCGTGGGACATAGTGGAACATGTTACTCCGGCCCATATCCTGGTCGGCGGTACTTTAAATATGGTTCCATATTATATTGCAAGAAAGGAAACAAGAAAGGCTTTTTCGTTTACTCGTTTGGTAAGTTCGTGTTGATAATTTTTGAATTGGACCTTAAACTGTGCCTCTTTATAAAAACCGATAACATGTCTTTTCGTCCTACTATATGGCTGCGAAAAGTGAACAATCACAGGTAGGTGCAAAATTAAACGCATTTGCCGTCTTATGCTGTAGGGTCATATTGAACATCAAACGTCTGGACAGTGTCTCAAATAACCGAATCTATGATCTCACTGGTAGTAGCCATCTGCTATTGGCGGTCATCTCACGTCAGCTCAAGTTCCTTGGCCACATTTTGCCCACGGAAAAGGATGAACTCGCTAACATCTACCCGTTGTATGAGCTCCCCCACCCCCTCCACTGGAGAAGACCCCCAGGGAGACCGCATATCCAGCCAAGCCCAGAAATGGATCAACCCCAATAAGCATTTGTCAGAGGATGACATTGTGTGCAGTGACCAAGACCGAGCCAGTTGGAGACGACTTACAGTCAACTGCTCTACGGTCGACCAATGATGACGACGACAGCGACGACGACAATGATGATAATGATGATGATGATGATAAATGAACAAGACTGAGAGACTTAATTGATGGAAGTCATAAAAAAGATGTTGTTGACAATTTTATCTCATTATAATGTAAATTTAAAGGTTCTTTGAAAAAGAACGACTTTGAGTTGTAAATCTTACTGGCATTTCTAACATCGTTACGTATTCCGCCGTTTACATGCGATGACAGCCTGTTCCAGGGTCCGAGATAGTCGCAAAACGAACTAAAGAAAGAGCGAACAAGAAAATAAAACGGGAAGAAACTGGGGCCTCCTTCCTGTTTCCTGCCACTTTTCCCTTTTCCCAAATCATGTGCTCTTATTTTTGTGTGTCTCCTTACCATCTGGGAGCCTGGAACGGTCTAATGCGATGAACATGATGAATGCGCGGTCACTAAATATTTTCTAGCGATGAGACTTTGGTGGCACAGTTTCATACCAGGATTGTCCTTACGCGCGCAGGTTGCAGCGACCTTGTACACAATTTCGCTTCCAGAGGCAGCACTTTCACCCTTTTGGTCCCTATGAAGATTGTCTGTTCCACTGGAAAAGGATAAGGAAAGGCTCTGTGACGATATAACCTTTTAGGGTAACGATACGATGGCTGCTAGCTTTTAAGAGTTTTAAGTGTAAGAGAATGAGATGAAACTAGCTGAAAATAAATGCATAGATTAAGATTCAGTTCTCCATAGCGGCAAAGAATCAAATCTCATTAGCTGAGTTATTTGGTCGAAATGGGAAATAACAACTTATAAGGCTATGAATATAATTTATTAGCGTAAGCATGGACAATATGATGGTGGAATTAAACATAACAGCATTAATCTATACAAGACTAAAAAATTGAGATTTAAACTGCAAAGGACCGCAAACGATTATGCCGTAAAACGTAGGATCTATAAAAGACCTGACCAGGAAAAATATACACTGAGTAGACACACTGATTTCTACAAAGCTGATCGTACTACGTGAAAATTAACTTTGCAAGACATCAACAAAGGGGTTCGTAGCCGTAGACAGCTGTTTCGCCCTTTTTGGGGCTCGTTATTATGGCGCAACTAACAGAGAGGCTCTGCCGTAAAATTCCCGCACACTCTGGTTTTGCCCATTCTAAATTTTCTTTGTAAGACATGAACGTGACAGTTGGACTCTTGCCCTCTAGGTGACACGTGACATTGCGTGATTCTGTGAGTGTTTGAGTTCATGACAGGGCTTTAAAACAGAGTGCGCGGGAATTTTACGGCAGAGCCTCTCTGTTTGTTGCGCCGTACTGACGAGCCCCCAAAAAGGCGATACAGCTGTCTACGGCTAAGACCCCGCTCTGTTTTTGGTTCTTTCGGTGTCATATTGATGTCTTGCAACGTTAATTTTCCACGTAGTACGATCAGCTTTGCAGAATTCAGTGTGTCTACTCAAGATTAAAAAACATGTATTCCTGCGCAAGTAAATGAGATTCCTGTGCAAAAAGGTTAATTTCATCCCTACTTAACTTCTTAAATACAAGAGTATTGGATATTTTGAATATATGCTTTTTAAATTAAACCGGTTTGTCAGTTATATTTTTTGGCCTCAAGTCATTTAGCTGGCATTTATAGGAGTGTAAGGGCTCAGAACAATTTATTACCGCGTTCTTTTTTAGTTGCAAATTGTGTCAAAATATGTAACACATCACTCAATATATAGAAATTTTTGTTTAAACTTGTATTATTATTGCCGTTTGTTCTTCAGATCCTGTTCCCTTATATGAACAACTTAGATGTTACAAAGCCAATAGAGGTACAAACAAAGCTCTCCGTTTGACGATCTTAAGAATTCCAAATCAGCCGGGAGATAGCGGCAGAAAATCCGCAATAAATCAGTGTGCAAGGGTAGCATTCGCCAAGGGCTTTACCTACTTTGGCTTGATGATGAATAAAAACAAGAAGATTACATTTTGTGTGTCAGACTGGAAAAAATCAGCGGAAAATTACAACAAATTCGGTTCTTCAGAAAAATGCGAGAATGGAATTGGTTTGAACGGCGCGAACATGGTATACAAGCTGAAAGGTAAAGTAAAGGTATGTAAAATTTAGAGTAAAAACTACCTTAATGCAATTCCTTGATTAGAAATTTCCTTTCTTCTGAACACGTTTTACCAAACGGCAGTGGTTTGATACGATAGCGCTTGCAGGACGGTATGTATAGACCTTGTCACGATTTTCGACACCATCTTGACGAGTAGGCAAACGTGTGAGAAATAACAGTGTTCGTATAAGAATCTAATGTCGAATAATTTCCGGAAAACGGCTGTTCTGAAAGAAATATCAGTTGTAAACTAAAGCTACAAAGCTAAGGATTGTCCTTAAAAATATATGGAGGCGTACCTGTGCTTAAATTTCTCCAGAGGCTTGCTTTAGATTTTCCATATGTTTGTCTGTAATTTTCCCGGGACTTTCCTAGAGACAAATGTATAGGAAATTTAAAAAGTGGTTCTAGGCCTTCTAGTGCATGTAACGCCCTCAAATTTTTTCAGTACAATCCTTAGGAGTGAAGCTTTAGTTTACAAATCACATTTTTTTCAGAACAGCTGTTCTACGGAAAATTCGAAATCAGATTCTCATACAAACAATGTAATTTCTGGCGCATTTGCCTACTCGTCAAGATGGCTTCGAAAACCGTGACAAGGTCTATTGCCTGTTAGTTTTGTTAAATGTTTTATTAAATAATTCCTATTTTGTCGAGTCGTCATCTTTCTTAAATTTTGGATGTTTTCGTTCGTCAAAGTTAATTTCATTTTACCTGGCGCGTCCCAAGGACAGGGATATATGGATGACACAACATCAGCCTGCACCTACGGATATCGAGTCTTTGCCGTGTCGGGTTATCAGGTTTTTTGTCTCTCACTTTTCGAAGATTTGTTGCAAGAAATGTTGGACACTCAGGCTCAGTAGACGGAGGATTTAGGTTGCGTGACGATAAAATAAGTGATGTAAGTCTCCCTCTCCAAAAGTTCTAGTTATGCGGTCCAGTAAACTTTTCCTCGTAGTAAAACTAATAACAGAATATTAAATTTTTTTTTGTGGTTTTACGTAGACTACGTCTAATTAATAAAAAGACGATGTCGTGTCCTTTTTTATCCACAAGAGTTAGCTTTGATTTCTTCTGATATCCAGAGACAAATGGAGACAAGTTAAAAAATCTGCATCTGGTTTCCATTCTCTGATCAACGTTTTTATGGCAACTCTAATCAAAATTTTCTGAGACTAATAGCTGCAGTGGATTTCAGAAGAAAAAACATGTAAAATTTGTGTAAATATTCCACGGCAAAAACCTGCTATCTTCAACCTGTGATGACCTGTGATATCTCCATCAAGAAGTATCCAAATTTTCTGCAAAAAATCCCTATCAGAACACAATTTTCGGTTGTGCTGGTTTCATTGTCTGGTAATGTCATTATTGCAACACATTTTCTTGGAGGCCAAAACTGAAACAAAAATTAGTGTTGGCAAAATGAGCGTTTACAATATGCCTGAGCATCCTTATTTTGAGAGGATCATTATTAGAGTTGTAGCTTGTTTGGTGTCAAAGACTAATTATTTTGAAGTTTTATCCCTGGTTCTGTCTGTCTACATATATTTATATTTCCTGCGGGAGAGAAGAGAATGTCGCCGTTTTCCGCTGTCACAGGCAACAGAAGGGCGTTGAGGAATTTGAAGACACGAGAAGAAAGACAACCGTTCGATCGAAAAAGTCATCGTTTGGAGCTTTCTATGTTCTGTGCTAAGAGTTTCTGTTGCAGTGATGACAGCTCGAAAAATCAATATTTCGTGAAATCCTTGAACCCAAGGATGTTTGGATCTGTTTAGGTATATTGTCATCGTTCTTTTTGCCAGTAATTTTTCACCGTTCCGTATGAAGCTGTGACGCAATAATGACGTCATCAGACACTTCTCCAGCACACCTACATACCTGCAGAGCTGTAAATTAAGCCCTCCGTAAACTGCTTTGTGTTTTATCCTTTAAATGTATCGCGATATAAGCCTGTGTTTTACTGCTTTTAGCAGCGACTATCACCATTATAAAGAGATGTGATTGTAAGAATTACGTCCGCAATTTTTCGCCATGGATAAAAGTTCTTTCTAAATAAACTTGGTGAAAAAGGCCTTGCCTCACATATTGAAATCTAATGAAGATCATTAATTCAAATATAATCCCTCTCGTACTTTTTTCAATCAGGACAGACGATGAACCCTATCAGATGGCTTGTTTCTGATGACTGAACCGATCGGACATGTTTCCATGAAAAAGGACGCAATTAAAGATTTCAAATAAAATAATTAATAACTTACAGTGTTTATTTCTAATATCTGCTGTTTAGCATACATGAATATAGCAACGTAAATCAAGCGAACTGGATGTTACAATGTAATGAGGGCAACTTACCAAACGTACTCCTTACTTAGTATTCATCGTTAAGAGATCATTTGATATTGTAATGTAAATTTTAATTTCCGCACCCAGGAGCTCGTGACCAAGAGCTCCTGCCGTAGGTTGTAGTGCTATAATTTTATTAAATTAAATGATTATGAGCAGCATTTTTTGATGTTTTCTTTTTTAAATTATTTGCTTGCAGACTAAGCAGGTGCGAATACGGAAAGCCCAGCGCTGAATTAACGTTACTTTTACCAAACATAGCTTGATTCTTTAACTAACCAGGTCTGTCTCTCTGTCTATAGACTGTCATTAAAAACAAATGATTTCAACTCTAACTGAAACGTTTTACTTGCAACAAGCCACAATGCAAGCAATATTTGAGTTTTTTTAGAATGTTTTGACCGAATCAAGTGGTCAATTCTAGGCCAGGGTCAAACGTTGAACTTCACATGGGACGAACTTAATGCTAATGAGCGAAAACAATAGATTACGTTCATCAGCATTAGGATTGTCACATGCAAAAAGTTCAACGTTTAACCCTGGTCTTATAGCATCCCTTTATTTTTTGGTTGCGTTTCACGGCGAACTTTCATGACGCCAATTAAGTTGCGCAAATTTATTGTAAAGTGGGACGAAGAGGACTGGTTTTGATATGAGTCTCCACCAATAGCATACAAACGTCCGCAGCAATGTTAAACAATTTGGTGAGGTAAGAGTACAGTGTATGCTTAGACGTACGTTTTATACTTCAATGTGGTTAAGGTATTCACCAGCAAATTATCGTTCAACGACTGAATGTAAATAAACTTAACTGCCATTTTCTTGAGACCTTTTAAGCAAAGACTTATTTACTTTTTTTGCGGCGGATGTACAGCTAAATTCGCAGGTACAAAACAAAGGTCACAGGTCACAAGTACAGGTCACTGCTCTACTGATAAATAACTGAGATAAGCAGTTTCCTCTTAAGGCCGCGGGGGAAACCTATCTCTGAATAAATTCAAAAGTAAAAACTTTGCTTTTGCGACAAGTTTTAAACCGCTTGTATCATGGCTGTTGTAGAGGAGATTTAGATAAAATTTTGCGCTGAATGCTTGGACATAAATTGTCGGAAAAGTCAAATTTTGAGACTCCTGAAGGTTTCCCGACTGAAGCACGAGTTCCAAGCAAGATAATAGAAAGATTAAGATTCATGTTTACGCCAAACGGCAAACGTGAATTTGTACCACGTGACCAAGTTTTCCCCTTATTTTTCGTCTAGTGTTTATTGCTTCTACACAAAAATAAGTAGTTTTATGCTAGTTTTATCCAAAAGAATCGTCCTGGACTGTTTTTATCTGCTTATTTTCTATTTTGATAAATTCTCAACTGACGTTTGCCGTTTGCCGTATGCCGTAAACGTGAATCTTAATCTCTCTATTTATGCAGGTGGATTCATTTGGAACATAAGCGTATAGCTGTCGCAGTTGCCCGCTGGAATTTTTTATTGGTTTTAGGCTTATAAGCTGCAATGTTTTCAAGGATTTTTGAGCAGAAAAAACGAAGGGTACCTTACTATATTGAACTAAAAAACCCTGAAATACGTTTTACTATCATTTTGAGCCCGTTTAATTTGTTACTTTTGAATAAACATTTTGTTAGCAGTCTCCGTGCCATACGTGCACGTGAACACTTTAAATTATGCGCTCATCTTTTACCCAGTAATGTATATTCTCGTAAACCTATCGATAACAGGCCCCATCCACACGTATCCGGATATTTTTTGAAAACGGAGATTTTTTCTCTGTTTTCTAAAACATACGCGTCTACACGTAGCGTATTCGAATCGTTTTCGCCCTCCTCCTTTCGTGGTTTGGAGGATACTTTCAAAAAAGAAAGTGGCTGATTAGAGTTGTAAGTTAGAGCTGGTGGACTTAATTTTTCGTCAAAAGGAGTAGGTAGCGGTATTAGAGAAGTGCTATCAATCAACAGGGGATTTACAGCTGAAGAGAACAACAACGGTAACAACTACCGGGATTTTGATGGCCGTTATGATTAAGTATTATCATGACACAGGTCTTACCTAATGGTAACCTGGCGATTTAAGACTGGAATGGATCAACACAATGGGGTCGTCATTTGACAAGCTTTTTTATGTTTACAAAACTTAGCTCTCTTCGGTATGATTCTTTATTTTTACATCTTATATTTTGCCCCCTTCACCTGTTATTGTTTTTTCTCTACCTTAAGGCTTTGCGACTAATAATCGTCTCTGGTCGTGCAGACAAACACTTATCCTCAAAAAGGTACTCCTGTGCTTAGTTTCGATAAAGTTTTGCAGCCCATGCTAAACAGTTTCCGATTAAAGGTTTACCGGTCAGAAAGGTGAAAATGCGTGCGACACTTTTCAGAAATATTTAGACCTGCAAATACAAGCTACGAATAAAATTTACTTGGATTGTATTAATTACAATTTCGGCTCAATTTCGGGCAGTATATGAAGGCTGCTTGATAGAAGTTAGAGTTGTGCACATACCTCATGTAGAGCGTGTAGACAGGTACGAGATCATCTGTTCTGATACCTTAAAGTATTATCATAAGATTTAATAACTGATAATAGTTATTACGGAAACTTCGATAACACTTAACATCTAATGATGCTTGTTAATCTCATAATGCACGTCTGGATGGAAAACATTGCTACGTCTTAGTCGCCAAAATCAAAATAGAGACATTACTTTTTCCCCCTGGAGTCTTCCATTTAGTCTCCGTAAGGCTGCTCATTAAACATTTAGTATAGAAGAAAAAAGAGTAGAAACCTACACAAGATAACATTATTAATAATATGCACCGTCCAATAATTCAAGGTCCAGAGTTCTAGAATTATAACGTTAAGAAATAAGTTCGTTGCCTCAGGGAATAAATTAATATTTCTTGCGTCAAGAAAGAACTGATATCGAAAACTTGCTCCGGTTCCTGTCTATTAAAGGTGTACATGGGAAATGAAGAGATTCTGACATCTGCCCCAATAAACAACAAGTAATGATAACCGAACACACTTCCTGAAGCTCTAACTATATAAGATTCATAATCGTATCATTTAGCTTAAACTGTCACTGATACTTTATACATTCAAGAGTAAACAGTGGACTGCGCAATCTGAGGCGAATACTCAAGTAGGGGTTCCGGAAAACTTTATTCAGACTGGTTTGTCTTTTGCTTTTAATCTCTTTTCAATATTGTATTTAGTACATAGTGACATATTTGTAACATAAAATTATTAACGGACAGCCGGGAACCAGAACCGATCAGTCAATAGCATAAACTAAGGCTATTTAGATGAGTGCCAATATCTGGTGGAATGTCTTAATGAGCACAATAATGATGCCGCTCGGTTTAATTCAACAATTTATAGATGAAAAGAAGCAGCTTTAACTGTTGTAAAACTAAATTGATTTTGATCATTTTTCGCTGACTCTTGAAAAGCTGTTTGTTGTTCAATCAGTACTCTGTCGATTATCATCTCTCTATGTTATTTTCATTCGGGTTTTTTTCTTTGTAAGTTATAATAGCGGCATATGAACAACACGCACGGCGGTCTCTTTTCTTTGCTCTTGTGTTGATAGGTCTCAAAATATTGCATCATTCATTTCTGACATCAAGGCGTTTATGTCCACCACTAAACGAAAATTATCTGTCAGAAAACTTGAAAAATGCCAGTAAACTTGGCATGACACTTAATGACTGTTGATTGATTGGCTTTATCAGAAAACTCTGAAGAGCCTTCACCTACCCAATGCTTTTATGGAACTGAGGTAATATTAGGATTCAGTTTTACGTTCATATTGGTGTAGCACAATTTGGAAATACAGTCGACTCCCGATAATTCGAACCTTCAAGGGAAATAGAAAAAAGTTCGAGTTATCGGGAGTTCGAGTTGTCGAGGGTAAAATGATATAGAAAATGATCTGAAGGGAATGAAAATTGCTTCGAGTTAGCGGGAGGTTCGAGTTATAGAGGGTTCGATTCATCGGGAGTCGACTGCACTGAGTGAAATCCAATTGTTAGGGAGTGTTTTATTTATTAATATAAATTTTTTTTTTTTTTTTTTTTTTTAACAGAGATCTTTATTACCACTACATCACTTACAACACTTTCACTACAAAATTTAAGGTTACAATTTATTAATATAAATAATCCCTGTTGTTGCATTAGACCAACTACAAATACGTTCAATTAATAGATATCTTCCTTTGAACTTCTTCAACAGCGCCATAATGATGATGCCAACATTGGTATTGGCCATATCCTGCTTTGCCTGGCAAATCCCCAGAGGTAAATAAGACGACTAGAACTTAACAAATGGCATATACTTAGTAACGTACATGTCAGTTACCTCGGTTACCCAACGACCGACTGTTTCCAAATACGTCAGGAGTGTCTCAAATGGTTTTCTCTATGATTTTGAAGCGTGTCTGGTTACTTTGAAGCTGCCCTAAAAACTGTTTATCTGTTCGGATGTCCTAGGGGAACTTAAGTCGTCTCGAAAGTGTTATGATTATGTCATTCTGACTAGCCTCACTGGCTTTTTTAAAGTTAATTAATATTTTTCTTTCCTTTTTAACTTCAAATTTTTAGGAGAAAATCGTGCCACTGGTGGAGAGGTGATTATAAAGCCTATAACTAACAATGTGCAACTACAGTTTTCTCAATATTCAAAAGTCAGAATGGAAAACATGATTACGGATTCCAAAAGATAAAATTTCTTAGGCTGCCACTTGAAATTTGCCTTTTACCGAAGAGCTGGTTAGTTGAAATAACAAAATATATCTCCTGTATTTATTTTTATTTATTTTTGTTCTTTTTGGTGTTGTTTTTACTCAGCGTTAGTCTAAAAAAATATCCTTAGAGCCATTCAGATTTTCGATTATTCCGAGAATGTTTCTAAACCTTGTAGCTGACATCTGCTATTGAAGAACTTTATGCAATTCAATACAAATAATGTTTTTGATCCCTATAACTCAAACAAGATTCCCGGCGCTTACTGTGACATGGCTTCATTGAAAAGATTAATATTAATATCTTTAAAATTACACGTTATCTGATACAGTTTCATTTTCCCTTATAGTCTACTCTTCACAATCAAATGACGAGAGGGGAAATCAAACACTATTTTGGAGTACAGCATTGGATGGATGGTATAGTTGAAATGAATAAAGGACCTTTTAATCGACTTAGGTGAAATTTTGAGTCATTTTCTCCCCATGAATTGTAATATTACATATATCGTAACATTTTAATACCATTTTTCCAAAGTTCCTGAATACGAAGTCACGTTTCCCTTCGAGACGGACGAAAAGGGAGGCCTGGCATTTAATTCTCTAAACAACCGTCGGCTGCTGAAAAGAGGGATCGATGATAAAGGCAATGGTATTCAGTATAATTACCATCTCAACGCCTTTGGGAACAGTTGCGTCTTCATGTTAAACGTAACACAAAGTTTATGGCACCGGATCTTCAATTAGAATCACGTGATCAAGATGGAAGGCGAACTACAAGACCTGTCTCTGAAAATACCTTTCACGTGACCGGGCAGGTGGACTCGGAACCAGATTCCTTAGTAGCTTTGAGTGTTAGGGATGGAATGGTAATTGGTCATTTGTACTTTGAATTGATATTCAAGCTTAAATGAAATGATTCCTACAATGAAATAATGCCTTTTAATTACACTGTGTAACAAGATCAATAAAAGCTATTCAAAAACTTCTTATGACAAGTCTGCAGAAAAACTATTTTTGCTACACTTGAAGCTTGAGGAAACAGCCAACATTTCACGATGCCTCTACAGGTTTCCCTGCGAAATGACGTCTGATGAACGACTGCAGAACTGATTCCACACCATGCCACTATCCCTAGTTCTGGGTAGTGCCTTTATTGATGGCACCGCGAGGGAGATTTGCTTTAACCATTCAGAAGCACTATCTACCCAGATCTGCGTAGTGACACGTCATCAGTATGAAATTTTCAAACTCCCTTCTAAGACGTTATTTCGCAAGAAACCTGCAGCAGTGGCGTCGCGAAAAGTCGGCTGTTTTCTCATGTTTTTTCAATACAAATTATTCAGTTATTTTTTTTGTTTTTGAGCACTCAAACAAACAAAAACACCGGAAAGTGATTTTTTTGTGGCTGTGCCTTGTAAACCGCATAATCAATGTTGTATCGTGTGACGATTCAGTAAACGATTGTATTTGCTTTGCTAAAAACAGACTGGTTTCATTAAACGATCACGTGACGCCATGGTCGTCCATCCTCTACCCGAACACTTGGCTTTACAATTTCGAAACGAAAGCGAAGGAATACCGCATGTGGTGTATAAGAGACCTCTGCAGGAAGACTTTGAATGTCACACAAGTGAGTAATTATAATTGAAAATGGTTTGAATTATTTGTAATAAGTAGGTGGAATAACAAGGGGAATTCATGATCGCCGCTTTGGTGGGCCGCGCAGTCCTGAATAGGCGAATCTCTGCTGACGTCATTGTTTACATTTTTCCTCATTAGCATACGACTGAACTCATAGAAGCCGTGGGCGTAAATACGAACTAAATTCAAAAGTTGAAAGGGCCGATTAATTAAGTTGAGAAATTTGTGCAATTTTCAGCTCTTTGCAAGCAATATTGAAGGAAATATCAGCAATTGCTGGGTGGCAAAAAAGTTAGAGCCATAAATTGTCTGTAAAATTTCGAGTTTTTAGAAGAGAATTTCTCTGAAACCATTCGGTGTATTGGGCTCAAATTTTCAGAGATAACTGAAACTATTATGCCCTTTCAATATTCAGAGTTTATATTTCATTAGCGTCATCAGTTAGTGATAAGCATATGTTAATGAGGCAAAAAGTGTAAACTAAGATTCGCCTATAGGACTGCTGTTGATAATAACTGTTAACTAGAGATCTATTCATACTCAAGATACTTATTAGTGAATAGTGCTTAAATTTGTTAGAGGAAATACATTTTTCGAGCATTCTGAGATATTAAGTGATCTCAAGGAACTGTAAGTAGAATGAAGGAAAACAATACACTTAGTCTAGAGACGTTCCTTAAGATTAATCGCTCATGATTTTAATCCACCCTTAGAGATGAACAAGTTTTCAAAAAGAGGCCTAAACCAGCAGCTAGAAGACGCGAATAGTAATGAAGGCCTACTGATCGACAAGTACCTAGAGGTAGCATTACTGGCAGACGAACATGTTGTTTCAGCTCACGGGAATAAAACTGAGGAATTTCTTCTGCTTTTAGGCAGCATTGTAAGGCTAAAACCATATGTACATACTATACGTTCATTTTTCATTCTATCCTAAAAGATTTCCCACCACTTCTCTACCAGATGATTACGATGTACAGTCAAACCCCGCTTTACGGACACCTGCTTAATACGGACACCTCATTATTACGGACAATTTGATTTGTCCCTGGAGAAAGAAAGACCGGCTTACATTTTCTCTAAATTGAACCCTCTTGATACAGACACCCTTTTTTAAAACACGGACACTCTCTATGCTCCCCTCCGGGTTTGACTGTATTAGGAGTATTAAAGGCGCCTTCTTCTGTACGATTTAGAAGAATCACGGCACGCGTAGGGTGATAATATTTTTGGCTGATACATGAGCTTATCTTCTTTCCCTAGTTTAAATTGTTAAGCTGAATACAGATATGTGGATGGCGTACTCTTTTAGGAATTTTTCTTTCAAGGATTGGAGAAATTCGATTTAAAGTGCGGAAACTTTATTGGAAAAGTAAATTTGGCATCGTCAGTGTCACTGAAGGGAAACGTTTGTTGGTCACGGAAGAAATGATCACAAATTGAATCTTCGCACTCACCACCCAACATATCGTATTTCTTCGAATAAGCGCCCCACCTTGAATTAGCGCCCACCTAGAATAAGTGAACATCCTAAAGGCAGAAAGAGTTAATAAGCGCCCAGCCTCGAATAAGCTCCCACACCCAACCCCACCCACTTGGGTGACAATGAGATGGAAATTGAATAAGTACTAATATAAAAAGAAGACGGAGTTTTCTTCAGAGTAGGGGTAGTTTACAGAAACCTTGCTTTGTTACATCTTCGCGTTTCGTTATTACCATTTATTGTTTTGTTGCAAAATAAACACACTTCACTTGCTAAAAATGGTGAAAATTTAATAAGCGCCCAGCCTCGAATAAGCGCCCACTCTCAAGGTCCAAAAATTTAATAAGCGCCCAGGACGGTTAATCGAATAAATACGGAAATTACCCCAGGGGTATGAAATTTATGTCCTATCTTATTCTTATTTTATTTTCGCCTGTGAAATGTTTTCTGAAAGGCTATTACTAAGTCAGTTTCTCTGTTTTGAAATTTCAGGTGAATTCAATTTTCAATGGTGTAACTGTTGGAAACATCAAAATCAATTATGTAATCACGCGTCTTGTCCTTATCACAAATGAAGAGGTATTACTGTAATATTCATCCTCTGCTTTCTTTTCCACCAAAGGTTAAATTCGTTTAGAGTCACTGATACGAGAAGGATGTCACTTGAAGCTGTACAATGTTGTTTTTTCTTTTGAATCCACAAGTTTTGATGTCACCGAGGTTTAATGTCATCCACAAGTTTTAATGTCAGCCTTACAAAATTTGGCTGTAAGAGCATGAAACAGCTAAAAACTCATTATTTGAATTAATTAAATTTCCAGTGAATAGTTTGATTAACCCTTTCAGTACCAGAGTGAATGGTAGAGTCTTGTAAGGTTCTTCTAACTTTTGAATCTGTGGTCAAATTCCTGCGTTGTGTTGAACATTTAAATAAAACCTCTTTTGCAAGAATGTCACATTAAGCCAGTACTATTTGTATTTCATCATTTTACAAAATGAAATAAAGAGATTTTGTTAAGTTTTGACTTAGGCCAGGGTTCCTGATCAGGCCACTCTTGGAAGTGAAGGGGTAAATTGTCGCCGTGTTTCAGTCCTATGGCCATGGCAATACATTTTTTAGTTAACTTTGATGTTTTTAAACACCCAAAAAATTGCTTACGATCAATCGATCAGTGCTTATAGTAATTTTGGCTTTACCTCCCTGATTTTCAGCTTGGAGTTGATCCTTCAAATTCAGGTGTAAGTCAGGTGACTGTGATCCAAAAACTGGAAGCCTGGGCTCGTGACAACAACAGAAATAACGCATCTGATCCACTTCAGTTCGATGTTGCTTCTCTTGTTCGCAGGTAACCTGACTCATCATTATTACCAACTGATAATGTTTTATACCGAAAAAGCGAATGTCTTTTACCACGTCACACTAGTCAATTTAGTGTACCCAGCTAAAAAAAAAAAATTTTCACAAGAACGAAACCTGTTTCTCAAAATAAATGGATAGGCCATTTCCGAGTTTCCCAGGCCCAGGCCTCAGTACCAAACGAGGTTAAGTGCTCAGCCTTTGATATGAAATATGAAATGATTTTTCATTCTCATCCAAATAAAACGAAAGGTTGTGCACTTTGCCTTATTTTGAAACTGAGGGTTTTTGGAACTTGGAAGTGGCCTATTTCATTTATGAAACAATCTAGTTTACTTAATGACAGATGACACAATTATTAAAAGGGTAAAATAATGCTTAAAGTACCGATTTTCTTTTTTTTTTAACACCTACCCAATTGGGCGCACGATGAAGGCGTCGGCTTCCACGTAGGCTTACACCTAAGAAAATATGCGTCAAAATACGTTATTTAAAAATATTTGTAACAAAATAATAATTTGTTATATCCATTGATTCTGATTACTCTTACTGTTTGTATTTTATCCTCAAAGCGCTGGAATTGGAGGTAAGGAATATGACTTTTATACCTCTTCTTTCTTCTTAGTGGGTGATCAAAACGAGTCGCAATTTCTTTTCTTCCTTTATCCTCTTAGAATAATAATGGGATAAATCCATATTTTTTCAATTACTGCTTGTAACACTATATGTAGTCAAATATGTTCAGCAACGGCTTTTATATCGTGAAAGTCAAAGGGCCCAAATCTTGAGATTATCTATGTCGTAATATCATAGTTTATCATTCATTCAAAATATTACTCCGTTTCTGACTGGCTTACTGACACTGTATCCGCCGGTTAATTCTTCATAACGAGCTAGTGTTGACCAAATTATGAAGACGTTATCGATCTTTGTTAAAATGACGTCAATAGTGCAGGCTGTTGCCATAATGTCGCTAAAAAGAGGTAAAGCAACCGACAAGCCCTGAACACGAGGTTTTTTTAGCTCAATTGTTTTCGCAGAGCTTTTTATAAAAGCAATATAGCAAACTTTTTGGTGGTTTACTGGCGTTATATAGCCCATATAACGCCCACTTTGTATATTTGGGTCGCTAGAAAAGCGTTTGATATAGCTTTTGCAATTTTCTAAACGTTTCTGTTTTGGATCTTTAGGAGTGGCGGTGGTGTACAATTCAGTTTGCCTTCACAATGACCTGGTTAATGTAAACAGCGATAACGGACTGCAAACTGCTTATACGATTGCACATGAGACTGCTCACAAGTAAGTACTGGCTTCTGTGGCTTGGATGCTGCTTTGGCATCGAGCTCCGTTTTGTAGACTTCTCAATTCAGAGGAACAAGGTCACTCCTATTGTCCAGGAAATAAAATCTATCTATTGGTTAAAATCAACTTATAATCATTTTCTTGATGAAAAACTGTGCATGGACCTGTAAAAAGTACTGACCAACGTTATAAACGTCTAATTCTGTTATGATGTTATTTTATTTATTTTCACAGTCTTGGCGTTGATCATGATGGAAATGCCGATTGTCCAAATTATGTCAACATCATGTCGTCGACGCTTATAGCGGGCCCTGGGGCCTTGAAGTGGTCTTCTTGCAGCAGGGCTGCCATTCAAACTTTCCTCTCGTATGTGAATACATTTTGTCATCTATGAAAAAACCTGAAAGAATGTTAAAAGTGTCCATAGTTTTGTTAGAATATTGACTTTGCAAACCAGCTGGTTGTAACTTTTTGGGGTATGCGAAATTTTAGTCCAGAGTCCTTCTCTTTCAAGTTTAAACTGTACTCTACTAAAACTTCAAAACGTGGTGATGTATTTCGAGACTTTTTATTGAGAAGTTTTCACAGTTTTTTGGCCGCGGCAACTAAAGGAGAGACTGCCGAGCCTTAGGATATCGTTTTCGTAATCAATTTAAACGTTTGCAACAAGAAGAAATTTTAATTTCTTGACACTCAACTTTTAATAGTTGCATAATTTCCCACCCGTAAATAGCTAAGGAAATTGCATAGTTCGAGAATAGAAGAATGGACTAGACAAAAATGGCGACAATAATTTGTAACACATTGAAGATGTGGACTTGTCATGTCAACAAATAAACAAATCAGTTTTCTTACGCATTAGTTCATCCAACCACTTTTTCAGTGAATGCCATTTTGTGTAAAAAAAAGGTTAACCAGTAACGCAGTTAATTTGGTAAGTTTAGTTATTACTTCTTTTTTTCTCACAAAGGAGCGATGATTCTTTTTGCCTGGATGATGTTCCTTCATCTACTCGTCCTATTCCACCAGAATCCTACTACACAAGGCTGCCAGGGGAACTAGTTGACGCAGATACACAATGCGAATACGATTATGGTACTGGGTATAGAAGATGTCCACATATAAATCTCGAGGTAAACAAGAGTCGACTATATGTTTTAAACACGTAACAAGCAATTACAAGAGAGTACTAGAATGAAATTAATGCGTAACTCCCAATGACATGTGAACGTTAGATATTGAGTTCTATCCACCGAGCCACCGAGAGGAGAGACTCATGAAAAGCAAGGCCGTATACTACGCCTAGTATAGTCCAGCATATTCTGCTGGAATATTGAAATTAACTTTTCATTACTGCTAAATTTCCAGGATTCATGCGAGGCCCTGCATTGTACTCGAGATGGCTACAAATGTTTGTCCTCCTTTATATTGCCCCTTGAAGGAACGCCTTGTGGAATGCGCAAGGTAAGTTAAATCCCTAGCCTTCCGAAAGAGTGCATTAACACATATTTGGAATATAACTGATTTTTCCTCTTTTTAAGTGGTGCATCAAAGGTGCCTGTGTAGATAATGGCACACCGAAGACCGACGGAGGCTGGACCGAGTGGTCTGACTATACCACGTGCTCTCCTTCTTGTGAAGGAGGCGTGCGATACAGAGAAAGAACATGCACTAACCCAGCGTAAGTGAAGCGGATAGAAGAGGCCTAAACGCAATGGGACTTCTTTCACGTTTTTTTTTTTTTAGGAGAAGGTTTCAGTACTGAGAGTTGTTGAAAGCATTGCTTCTACTGACAAACGATCCATTTAGCCTTGCTTTGAAATTATAAGGAGACTAAACATAAGAATTTTCCACGGGCGGATTTAAGGGTTGGTCCAGTGTTGCCTGCGTGCAGAGGTCTCCTGTCCCTTTTCCGCGTGCAACAAAGGAAATAGGAGACGTCTGCACGCAGGCAAGTCCAGAGGATCGCAATTCTTCTTTTTTTGGGCAATTTCGAAATATTTTTAAAGAATTCTCAATAAAATAAATGGTATATAATTGGCAAGTGTCCAAGCCACCCCTTTCTGAATATTCTGGATGCACCTCTGTTTTTTCTAAAAGATCAGGAAAAAAATACAATAATTAATCATAACTTTAGGCAAAACACTGAAGTGAGAAACAAAGAAAAAAAACAAAAAAATACAAATGGAACAAAAACGTCCTACTATGACGATTTTTTAAAAGTTTTTATTAAACTTTTTTTTTATCAGTCCTCAGAATGGAGGTCAAAACTGTGCTGGGCCATCGAAAGCTCATTGGGAAATATGCAATAGTTATGTGAGTAAATGGTAGTGAGGTAATGTGAGAAGGGGTCTCCAAACTATCTAATAATTTGTGCCGTTGCTGTTTAATCATGAGTTAGGATAGTTGTTACTTGACAGCTGTCTCACCAGGCATTCTGCCAGTCGTACTCACGGGTTAATTTAGGGAGAAGATTATTTCTGGCCGCATCGTTGAAAGGAACTTAATGGTCGAAATAACGAATATATTTCGTTATATTTTTAAGTTATAGAATTCTGGAGCCTCTCTTTTTCGTTTTCAGGTTGCTTGTCCACCCACTCAATCAACATATCGCAACATCCAATGTCAGGAAATTGATTCAACCTTAACCTTCTATCACATATCAAGTATGAAATAAAATAGTTAAAACTAGATTAAGGTCAAGAAGCGTTCCGCTGGTGCGCAAAACTATTTTTCCACAAACATGTTATTGTCTAAAAGCTTAATTCATTCAGTTGTGCTCTCGATCCAAAATCTACCTGGTTGTTAAAGAACAGTATTGATATTCTCTTAAAAACGTATATTTTTCGTGAGAGCTCTTTCTTTTAGTTGTAAAAAGCATCGAGACATTTATAACAACAACAATGTATTTCTTTAAAGAAATATAAAGTTACAATACTTTATGTCCTGTAAATAGCTATAATGCTAATCTAGGCAGGACAAGACTTAAAATAAAGAAGTTATTAAATTACATAAGAAAAAAGAAAAGAAAAGAAATACAATGACATACAGAAAGAAACACCTTACATATAAATTCAAGTACAGGGGATTTTGTTATTTTTACAAAAGACTAAATTACAACTGGAGGTATATACAACATATCAGGTTAACTTCATAAAATATTCTTTTAAATGCAGAATGCGTTTTTAAGAACTTTAATTATTATTGTTATTATTATTAATTCCAACAAGGTAGTGTACGCGCACTTGTAAAGGTTATAGCTACTTTATAAGTTGAATCCTGATTAATTCGAATTTGATGTGGTGTGTGTTTGTGACTCGGTAGGGGTCCCTCGGTAGGCTTTTGTGAAACGTTCCCACAAAAACTTGATCTGAAAGCCAAGAGATGGGTTGTTCGATAGGATTTGTAAACTCGAAAGTAAGTAACTCCGCTGAAAATGAAATTCCGCTAAACCTTAGGGCGCTTTGCATGTGATTAAAAGAATCCCAGAGAACCTCAGAATGTGAAAGTATGAAATTCAAGTGAAATTGCGACTGAATATTAAACCTATTGTGCGAAATTAAATTGATTTTCATATGCGTGTATCTTTGTATTTCAGGCGTCAGTGCATGCACACTTACCTGCCGATCAGGAAATTCAGTTCGCACTTATGGTAACGTGGCTGACGGGACTCGATGTGATCACCAAAACCCTTTTGTGTATGATGTCTGCATAAATGGACAATGCCAGGTACTATTAAACTCACGTCTAAACCTGTTGTACCCGATAGCTAGTTTTGACACCAGGTTTTGACCCCAAGTAACATCGATCTTTGGGGATATACTCGCAATTGCGCTGTATTGTAAAGCAGTTTTTTTCTTTGAGTGTGTGTGTTTTATTTCTTAGAATTGGAAAGTGTTTACATTAACCTGGTGCACATTAGGTGTAGCCACTCTGGGAAACTTAGGTCGGAGAGCAGATTGGTGCATTGCTTTAATCCGCACGATATCGATCGAATGAAGAACTCATACTGTTAATAAATTTAAATCATTTTGCGTTCTTCTTCTACAGTCCGTGGGCTGTGATCACGTCATGAGTTCGGGAAAGGTCAAAGATCGATGTGGAGTTTGTGGTGGCGATGGAGATTCCTGTACCTTGGTGAAGTCCACCTATACCGAGAACTACATCCAATATGGTAACATTTAAGTTTGTCCTTATGGAAAATAACGTAACGTAGATGAACAACAATATGAGAAATGATCTTGTAGTGTATGTTGGGATAGAAATAAACATGTTCTTATGAAAAGGTTACTCAGACACTTTTTCAGCTTTGTATTTGGGTTGAGCTCTGCGGAATCTTGAGTTGTCTTCACAGGAAAAAAGCGATCGTTTCAATTCATTTTCCATTTACCATTCATCGATATTTCAGCTTATAGCCCTGTTGATACCATTGTTGAACTACCCGTGCACTCTGCTAATGCTGTTTTCGAAGAGAGAAGCAAGACCTATAATTTAATTGGTAAGTAGGAAAGGCCATTAACAAACAAAACAGGTACCGTCGACGTTTTGGCAGTTTTGAGTGAAACAAGAACTGCAAAAACGTTAAACAAAACGAGAGACCTCAGACTAGTGTCTAATACTTGAAGGGATATCTTACAAGTTGGTCAGTTTTGAGTGTTGGTAAGCACCTTTATTCTTAATCCCATTAAATAAGATCTCCTACATTTTTTTATTCAAAGACAAAAAGACGGATTAAACACACTTACGTTTTTTATATTCGAAGCCAAATTGACAGTTAGAATGTCTATTAAAATGCCATGAACTGGCAATAAGAACTCAGACTGACACGAAGGTCAGATGGTTTGCTGAAACTCAAGTCAATAGAATAGTTAACACTTTTAAGCGAAGTAGCCTCACTTGAGCGCGCTATTATATGAATCAGGGTAACTCTGACGCCTCTAACACTGACGGTGATAGTTGTCAGCGACTTAAAAGGCCATATTTTAAATGACTTCGTGAGGATCAACTATTCTATTTCCTTATCAAAAATACCCCTTTTAGTAATAAGCACAATATAAGTTAACCAAGGATTAATGCAAAAATACAAACAAACAAAAAAATTACAAATGCAAATCACACACAGTGTCTTTCACATTTTCTCTGTTTTTTCCGCTCAGGTGTTCAAGATGAAGAGGGGAATGACTTGATTCCTATTCCTTCTTGGTGGGGCAAAGTTGTATACAAAGCTGGTACAAAAATAACCTACATTAATGACGCTAAGTTTCCTGACCGCTTGGAAATTGAAGGTCCAACAAATATGCCTCTTAGAATAGTTGTAAGTATTGATTAGAACTGAATGTAGTCTTCAGCTCTCGCCAATCCTATGATGAGGTCAAGAAGAACATGAAAAAAGAAATCTAATAATACTGAATTAATGTAGCTACCGTATTTATTCGAATAAGCGCCCAACCTCGAATTAGCGCCCACCTCGAATAAGCGCCCATCCTAAAGACAGAAACAGTTAATAAGCGCCCACCTCAACCCCACCCTCTTTCACCTCCCAACCGAAAAAAAATTGAGTAGGTACTAATAAGACACTTCCCCGGAGAAGGAGTTTTCTTCAGACTATTTTACAGAAACCTTGCTTTGTTACATGTTTGAGTTTTGTTATTACCATTTATTATTTTGTTCCAAAATAAACATGCTACACTTTTTGAAATTATGAAAATTGAATAAGCGCCCACTCTCGAGGTCCATAAATTTAATGAGCGCCCAGGGCGGTTAATCGAATAAATACAGTATGTTAAAATGCTGAATACATAGGGTTAAACCCCCAAGATTTCGTGCGATAAGTCAAACGTTTAAAACACATTACATGTCTCAACTGTTGTCTCTAGGAATAAAAGTATAAAAGTAGCTTGTTTACTTGTAAGATTTCTTGAATTGTTGACCATGACTTTCGATGTTTACTGACTGCAATGGTACCATTTTCTTGTGTTTCTATATGTTTTGATAGTGCTTTCCTTTTGTCATCTTCTTTTGACAATTCGTTCTACTCCTAACTTACACTGATTGATATTTTTTATTTTTCGTATAGTTTGCTCATTTGTCAGAAGCAAACGTGGGTATCGACTATCAGTATTTGAGGCCTCTTGAGGAGAACGAATCCCCTGAGTCAGCAACCTGTTCCTGGGTCACATCAAATTGGACAGATTGCACAACAGGTGGTTATTTTTACAATGATCTTTACTCTAGTTATCTTTAGTTTAGTTAGCTCGTTTCGTTGAGACTCGCCAACTTACAAGGAACTATAACAGCTGTAGCAATTTATCTATTCTGGATATAATCTTGGGCTGGCCTCTTTCGATAACTAGCCATTTATATTTTGGCTGAACTAACTTTGTCATCTCATCGCTTAACAGGACAGCAGACCCGCGAGGTACTTTGCGTCAAATCGGACAATGACACCGGTCAGACAGCTGCTAGTGTTAACTGCTGTGGAGAAGAGTCCAAACCAAACTCTGTGAATCTCTGTTACAGGTAAGAAGGTGGAAAGATAAACTTTAGTGGTAACTCAAACTCTATAAAGAAAAGAGTACAAATTTAACTCGGAAGAATAGAGTATTGAGCTGAGAGAAAATATTTATCTAGCACACATCGTACTGGAATATTTCTGCCACAAGTGTTGAAAAAGTTTCAGATTTCTTTATTTCATATCTTTCAATGTTTGTTTGTTAGTAGGCAAAGCCAGAATCACCTCTGTCCGAAAATAGTTTAATTTAACTAATTTTCTCCAAATTTTCAATTAAACGTGAATTTTGACCTTTCATTTTCTTTAATCCATCATCCAACGTTTAGTGGATATTATCGAGTTTTTTTTGCTTCTCATAACCTTCCCAGTAATATGTATTTTACTTTGGAAATTAGCTGGCATACAGACGATTGGCAAGCTTGTACTAAAACATGTGGAAAAGGTACCCAGTCACGATCTGTTGTTTGCCGCGCAAAGCTAAACGACACTCATTACGACATAGACGAGTCAGAATTCCTATGTAACATAACATTAAAGCCAATGACATTCAGATCAAGCTGCAATGATGTGAACTGTCCTGCTACGTGGAAAACCTACTGGCCTGAGGTATGGAATACGTAGTAAAACGCAGAATTCAATAGCTTCACCAGAGCAGCGATAATCTGATGAGTGTCAGCCCGAAATTAACAGTCCGTTTCCCACACAACTCTAATCGAACAGAAATTCCCCCTACTCTTTTTGATTAGCAGTATGGCTCATCTCCGAAAATCCTTTGATAGGCCTCTTCTAATAACTCTTTCGGTTTGTGATGTTACTCTTGTGTGGCTTTAAAGAATCACTCGGGAAGAAAGTAACAATCTTTTGCAGTGACTGCGCGTCCCAACCTTAGGTCATGGGACTGTTTAAAATAGTAGGGTAAATCGTATGAGGACACAACAAGTTCCGTTCATTTCTAACCCCAATGGGATCTGTAACCAGTAACTAGTTATGCAGAAACACTTATGCGTGAATGTATTTGTGGATGACTTTAAATTGTGCATTTTTTATTCCTTAGTGTTCAAAGCTTTGCCTTACCGGAAACCGAACCAGGGAGGTTAAATGCTCAAGAATAAACGAACTGGGACAAGATGAAGATGTTTCAGACATACAATGTGAATACGAATCCCCACCTCCTGCTATAACGGAGTCATGCAATAGTGACAACCCCTGTAAAGGTATAAACCCTCCTTACTATACAGTACAAAGAAAAATTAAGCCACCACAATGAAGAATGACTACGCGTCATTTTAACGTACGCACAATTACTCTGGCTTCCACCTGCTGAATTTTCTTAATGTAGGAAAGATGTAGGGTAATTTATACAAAACGTACTAAATACCTAATGTTTAACAAATGGGGAGGACTTGCCACTACCCTATAGCCAAATTTGATCTTCATCCAAACTTATGTGGTACACAGTAAATAGACTGAAGAGGTTGCATTCAGTCAATCCCTTTCTCTCTCCATTGGCATGATTTCGGCACTGAATCCAACTTTTCAGATTTGCGATAAAACTATTACCTCTCATTACCCCAACAGAGTACGAGATCGGGTGTTTCAAGACACCTCAAGACCTGTTCTCAGAAACACTTGGCGATTTCACCCAAGAAGCTGATGCAAGCAAAACGTTAATGGAGTGCAAGGAGCTTACAAAACAAAGTGGTTACAATGTGTTTGCTCTTGGACATGGTGGCCTGTGCATGTCAGGACCAAATGCACAGGATACCTACTACCGATACAAGCCTGCTTCCAAAAAAAACAAGTGTTCAAATGGAATTGGAATTGGAGACCACAGTGTCGTTTACACATTTGGTATTTACAAGAGCAATAATGGGACAGTCTCTGTCCCATTATGGCTCTTGATATTTGCTATAATAACAGTGCAATTTTAGCGTTTGTTGTTATCCTATAGAAACTACAACCCTGAAAAACTGACAAGTGCAAATCAGAAAACCGCCAATGACACCATTATATTCAAAACTGCCTTAGAAACACCTTGTGATAGAACTTTCCATTAGCCCAGTTTTCATCCGTCGTTATTGTGGGGATGACTAGACAGTATGTTGCATATGGCAAGGTTTTTATGCGCACTCAAAAAAATGGCAGGCTGAATAAGCCCACCTCTATGCCTCAAGCTTGACCTTTAGGTAGGGTTTTCTTTATCTTTGGTGGAGTAGGAGTAAGAAGAAATCATGACATGCCTCATAGACATTAAAGTATGGTTCTGGAGCAGCTAATTTAAATGTTTCCTGTTTCTTAAGTCTGTTAGCATTGCACAGGTCAGGTCTCAAATGTTAGTATAATTTTTACTTTTCTATATATTAATCATGTCTTTTACTAGCACTGAGGATATGCCACTTTAGTTACCCTTCTAAGAAAATATATTTACGCTGTATCTTCTTGTAATGCATTTTCTCATTAATTCCTTTGTTTTAGAACCATTACCTAAATTTGAGGCGGTTGGTTGTTATAAAGACTCGTCTAGCCGTGCTCTTCCCACATTGTATGCAAATTTCCGACCTTTCATTGACTGGTACAATATGGACGCTACCATACGTCAATGTGCGTTGGTAGCACGTGACATGGGCTACAAGTACTTCGCTGTCCAATTTTACGGAGAATGCTGGTCTTCCTGGGACGCTTCTGAGAATTATGACAAATATGGTAACCAAACCAAAACTACATATTGTTGGGCCAACGTTGGAGGACCCATGACCAACTACGTTTACCATTTTCCTTACGTAAGTATATAAAGGAGAAAAACAGGAGTGTAAAATAATTCGAGTGAAATCGTTTTCTTTAGTTATCTGCTTGAGAGATATTTTATAGCATAAAAACCCCCTTCGTTTGAAGCAGTTCGCTTCCCTCTTTGGCCTATGTTGTGCCCAGAGGCTTGTATGAAAACGCACGAGATACCAGGAGCTCCCCGGCTCCCCGGATCACTTTCACCTCTGGGCAATAAAATCTTCGTCCTCAATGTTTTCAATAGAATAAACAATTTTCTTCTTTCTTTCTTTCTTTCTTTTTTTTTTCACACAGGAATAAGCGCAAGGCAGTATCAACCGCAAGAAAATCTCCCAACGTTCGTTCCCACATGTCATTGGCAGTTCTACGATTGAATTCACTTTCGAATCCTGCTATTTAACGTACAAATAATGTAAAACGTTAAGGCTTAAAGAGTTAAACATGCCATGAAAAATTCTCATTATCACAAAATTAAATTATGGGCTAAAAATCTGCATCATCTGTCTGCATTTTTTTCCCTTAAAAGTTACCGGTGTTATGATATAACGACGAGTTTGGTTACTACTTCAATAAACTGGGTCTTATTTTGCTTTTCTCCTCTGTACAAAAGCATCAGCTTAGATAAGCCGTTAATATGTGTGCACCAAAGAACACTCCATTTCAAGCCTTATTATAAAGAAATCTACTGGATGGGCTATAAAAGCCCCTGCCGGGAGTAAAGAGTGCATGAGGACTTTAAAAAGGTTGCTCGAAAAAAGGCCTAAAGATAACTGATTCTAAAGACCAATTTGTTTTAGTTTTATGAATAATCTAAATTGGCAATGACACTCAAAGGTGAAGGTAAAATATTAAAATAAAGATGGTATTTACATTGCCAGAAACTAATGTATAAGAAAAAATAAACACAAAACCTCACATCAAGATACTGCTCTCTTAAAATTATGAAAATCTCAGGCATATTTAATACCAGTTAGCACGACGGCTCTTTAGTAGTATTACGAGGATAAAAACCAACCTTTTTGCCTTTTGTTTAACTACCATTTCTGATAGTATTAAAGTGGAGGTTAAGAGTTTAATCCTCTCCGTTTTAGCGAAGCTAAGAGTGGTCGTTTCTTTCACCTAAAATTGAATCTCTAAAAGCCCGACGACCGTTGAAATGGTTAACAAGCTAAACATCCTTTCCTTATTTTCATATAATACGCAGTAGAGACATCAGCTAAAACATCCACTATAACCGCCTCGAATCGCGGCAGACAGTTACAGGATAAGCTAAATAGGTAGAGTGGCGCTTCACTGCAGAGCGGGAGGAGGTCGTGGGTTCGACCAAGTAAAATGGCTGTCTCGTCTTCAGAAGGAGACGGGAAAAATAGTTTCCTCAATTAGCACTTTCGTGCTAAATACATTGACGCTCAAATAAAGCGCATTTCTAAACTCAGTGACCTTCCGAAACACAAGGAACTCAACATCGCATGCCTTTTTCCAACTCAAAACATTGAATCTCCAGTTAAGATAAGCTTCTAAGAGTAAGTTCCCACCGCTAACCTTGGTGGAAAAGGCTTCACTGTTTCCATGGTATGAACTGAAGTCGACCATTATGTCAATTAACCTTACCTAATAAGAACCTTTGTAGTTTTTGATGGAAATTCAAAGTGTGCTACTTACCCACTTATTCTTCAGTCGAAGGTAACAAGGCCCTACACTATTTGAAGGATTCTCCTCAAAGGAAAAAATAACCATTACTTTGCTACTATTTTTTTAAAAATGGTGAGAATTTTGAAATCAAAGCAATAGAAATTGACTGCATGCATGATTTTTCTTTCTTTTTCTGTTTAAAAATAACTGATTTGAATTAATCCATGTGAAACCAAGAACGATTATGTTCCATTATGGCTATTGGTGAAACTTATTCTTCTTAAACGCCTGAAACTCAGTTATATCAATTGCTCACAATTTCAATATATGAAACCTGGTGATAGATCGTATCATTTAACAGTCGAACCTTTGTGTTTCGATGTTAGGAAATATATTTTTGTCATATTATAGGTGATAACTTTCATTAATTTCGTTGAGTAGGAAGCTAGTTGTTTTATTTACATAATGTGAAATTCAGTCACGTTATAATCCCTCTCAGATATCTTTTTCTTTTCGTTGTAATGAGTTCAAAACATTCCATATTGATTGATCACTGATTGTTTCTTTTAAGGGTCAAAACTTCTTCTAGTCAGCAGTTTGCAAAAAAAAATAAATGCAAGTCCTTCCTAGTAAGCTAGTACTAGTAGCAGTCAAACTTGCAACTTAATCAACTAAAAGCGAGAAATCTATATTCGATATTTTAGAATCAGAATTAAATTTTTTACCTTTTTTTAGACGTCCCTGAAAGGAAGGATCATTTTAAGGTCATAGCCTAATCTCAAACAATTTTTATAAAACAGTATCGGTGTCAAACAAACTCGTGGAGGCGAGTTGGGATAATTTTTTTCTAAAAATAATATGCTCATTCAATACAAAATCATAAACTAAGGACCTTATTAAGAATAGCTTACTTCTGTAGCATTTTCATCATTAATAGTGTAAATCATGGAAACCACCTAAAACTAAAGCGTCCAGTCACTGGTGGATAAAGTTTATGTCTTTCCTTCCGTTCTTTTTTCTGGCTTTCGTAATTACGGGATTAGCTTTCTTCTTGTTCTTTTGGATCTGATTGGATGTTGATAACTTATTGTTATAGTTCCCGCTGCTCGGCCAGAACTGCCATATTGAACCTAATTTATTTTTTTGCTTTGTTGCACTATGTGGTAGTTAAAGACCTGAACGTAACCTAATTCTGACAAACCTTTCATTCTCTAGCCTGTTCCAGGCGTTCAGATAGTAGAGCACGGCGGTAAGTGGGGAGCGAGTTAAATTGTACACCGAGAAAACAGGGGGGGGGGGGGGGGAGAGAGCGAGAGAACGTCTGTAAATATTGTTAACAAAGGCATTGGTTGAGATTTTTGCACCGGTCATGTTGAGAAAGCTGGTCTTGCAACTTCATGATCGCTTTTCTCGAAAAATTTTGGTATCAGTTCCAGCTTAAATTGGACTAGGTCACGCGCCATTCAGTCAATCTTCTTTAGTTCTAACCGCCGAGGTCAAATATTCATCTCGCAAAATAGCGCTTAAAACAGCACGGGACGGCGAAAAAAACATGACACATGACTCAGTAAACATTTTCTTCAAACTTTTATTGAAAAATTTGCTTTAAATTCTGCATTTTGGAACAAATTATAGCCACCATATTGTTCATATGTATTTCTTCTATAAATAACAAAAGATCGTTGCTCAGATTTCAATCAACAACTGCCTCCACAAACAGAGGGTGGTCTGCCTGTGGTATGAGGAATGTTTTCGTGAAGAGCAGAAAATTTGCTTGATTCTCGTTCGCCGAGGCCAGGACGTTTTCGCGATTCTTCCAACGGTCTCTGGGAGACCTTCAGTTTTCTACTGTTTCCACGGATAATAAACGTAATCAAAGAAAAAGTTGACGAGTCAATTTCCACGATCATCATCGTTGCGCCTGTCGTAGCCATAATGAAACTAAGCTCCAAGCGATTTGGAATAACAGCAATAACAGCCATAGGTTGGGGGCAGGAGGAAGGCATGGACGAAGACACGGCAATGTGGAAGGAAGGTGTGCGTGTGACATCATTTATGGAAGCCCAGAAAGGCACAAAAAATCTTATTTGAGAGGTTATTTAACCGCAATAAAAAGATTAATGCTTTAACAGAGGTCAAAGAAAATCACTACTTAACTGCATCTGGAATCAAATTCTTTCAGAAACAAACCGCAGGAAATGATTGCCCAGTATGCATGACTGACCGTCTCAATGTTAGACTCAGAGCGACATAAATTGGATTTGCTTAGTCAAAAGAACGAAAACCTCTGGTGTTGTTTATTGAAAGCTAACTCAAAGGTCACGTTTCATACTATCGCTAGCCTGTCAGCACTTTGAAGTTCATGTCACAGTTACGCGGTCGGCGGTCAATTAAGGGCGGAAAGAGCTCTGTAAAGGAATGTCACAGGCGTTCTCTCCCCCTTCTAGTCTCCTTCGTTTTTTTTTCTTCGTGAATTTTTCTCCCGCGCTCTACTATCTGAACGCCTGGAACAGGCTATTCATTAGGGAGCTTTAGCATCGACGACGGCAACGGCAGCGCAAACGTCAGTTTTAAAATGAATTCCCGTATTTTCAATCTTTGTCGCGTTTATTCCAATTTGCTGAAAATGGCAAGTGTAGGCGAATTTCCCTGGAGTTGATTTCTCTAGGACCGCACTCAAGTTTAGAGAGAGAAAAGGAGATTCGTCGTCGCTTGTTTACGTCCTCCATAAAACTTGCAATTAGGCATTTTCACGTCGTAGTCATGCAAGGACGGTGAAGAAATGTACAAAAAAGCGTGATGCACGTGCAAAGTTGTTGTTTTGCGTAATAAACCTATTGCTTTTTTGACGTCCTGGTTGCCGTCGCCGTCGTCGTTGCTAAAGCTCCCTATTATCCGGTGGCGCCAGCCCTTCCTATATACGAGTTTAGAGCCGTTCAGATTTTATTTTACCGGGGCGGTAAAATTTTTGGTTGGGTGAAAAAAAAACTAGGAAGAGACCGACAATGCAGTGTGAATCAAGGAAGGATTTTGTCAGTTCATTAAAATCACAAGTCACATGACAATGTACACTTCGGCCTTTGTAAGGTAGATACCTCGCGTTTGAATGTAAAGATATAATAGCAGAACGTAAAGGAACAGTCTCTGTCTCCAATGACAGGATGGACAAATTACAAACAGGACTGTCTATCCATGGGCTCAATAACTGACAGATATTCAAGAGATTCTCACCCTGCTGATTGGAGACCTAGCAACTGGAGTGGAAAAATACAAAGAAAAACATTCTATTGGATTATTAACAAAAATTGATCCAGATCTAGGAGAAGGGAAAAAGGTAAAAGAAAAGCGACAAGTTGGAAACAGAAAAAAAAAACTTGTAATATTTCCATGTCACCAGGGAAAAGTCGATAAAGCTAGCCTGAGAGACTTGTTAATGTGCAACTGGT